>NW_021831703.1:12500-34564 GCF_006345805.1 Octopus sinensis | reverse complement strand
GTTGTTGATGTTGAGATTCCAATGAAAGAATCTTGGATCTAGGTTAGAAACGGGTTCTTTCTCTATTTATCAAGAAATCTTGAAATAAACTGAATAATGATGTAAATACATATATACATTGGAGTGCACTCACTGCGCAATGGGAAAACACGCTGCCTGACTAAGGAGGAGAACCTACTATCTTCTGATTGTGAAATCTGCTCAATAACCACTATGCCACATGCTTTAGACTGCACATATATACACATACACGCGCACATATGTATGTGCCGCTGTGTGAGTGCGCACGAGTTCTCATTCATGTGTATGCATATATAAATGAATACATATATATATATATATATATATATATATATAATATAGATATATATAATATATTATATATGGCTATAGAGAAAGGCTGCGAGGGGAATACGAAATACGTGTATCAAAGTATATACAAAGTGATAAGTTATTACCTGAAGACTGATCCTCTCTGCCTGCCTGTCTGTCTGTCCGTCCGTCCGTCTGCCTGTCTCTCTTCCGCGTCTATAATTTTTGTCTAACCAGTGTATCTTTCGTTCCATCAATTACACGCGCTTTCACCTCTCACTTTTATTTCGTTCTTCTACATCATCGTTATACATATTCATTCAACCTCCGTTATCCTCACTCGTAATATTCTACAAACACACACACAGGCACACATTCTCTCTCTCTCTCTCTTACACACACGTACACACACATCTCTGCTTTGTACACCCTCTGTTCCTCAGCCTCTAACATTCTCTCGTTCTTCTCAATACCTGTGAAAGTCTTGTATAGGACACATGCATTTTCTTAGTATATATATATAATATATATATATATATATATATATATATATATATTTCCTCCATTTTTCCTTGGTTTCACCTTTTTTTTTTTCCTTCTAAAGAAACTTGTAATTACTTTGCCAAATTATAACTTCTCTATTTCTGTTCTTTTTTTACATGTCTTTTATCAGAGGACATTTATCTATATGGCATCACTTATTTGGTGACAATTCTGTAGATGTCAGGCGCAATGTAGACCGCATTTAAGAAAATTGAATTGTTTCTAAAGGCCAATTGAATTAGTTTCGTCTTTTGAGAAAAGACTACAAAGGCAACAATAATTCCAAGGTGTGACAATAAAGATAGGAAATAATTCCAAGTGTGATTTAGAGAGAACTTCTCAAGGAAAATCGACGCCAAAACACATAATTCTACATGAACATTGTCTCATCAGTGGTTTATTTGGAAAATGGTCAAAAAAGACAAAAAACATATGGAAACCATATAGGTGACTACAAAACACTGCATATGTAAAGCGTATGTATATATGTAAAACATAAGTATATATATATATATAATGGCAGCTATACAAATATTCGCTCGTACAGACAGTCACACGTTCACATGTTATTTATATATGTACATATATTTATACCTATCTATCTATCTATCTATCTATCTATCTATCTCTATGAATACTCATATTTATATATGTATATATATGTACACATACATTCATATATATATATATATTTAGTGAAGGGAAGAAATGGAGCCGAACGAAGATTCTACAAAATTCCTTTTTATTATTTTCTACACATGTTTCAAAGGCTGCAAATTCCCAAATTCGAAAAGCTTGCTGCGCATTTGTTTTGAGATTTTAAATTCCTGGATTTTCCTGAAGAGAAAGCTGCAGAATGGTCTCCTTATTCAATCCGAATTTGGGAATTTGCAGCCTTTGAAACATGTGTAGAAAATAATAAAAAGGAATTTTGTAGAATATTCGTTCGGCTCCATTTCTTCCCTTCACTAAATATATAAAACTTCAATTAGCACCGGGGCGAAACCCCATGGTCGTAACCTCAACCGTGTCTTTTCTGGTGTGATTTTTGCTACACAGGTATCGGTTAAATTTTGAATAATCGTAACAAGATAATTCATTTATCCATTTCATTAATATATATATATATATATATATATATCTATATCTATATATATATATATATATATATATATATATATATATATATATATATATATATAGCTATATATATATATATATGAACAAAGTGAAGTCGTGGGTTACCCGCAGAAATAAAATTATAAGGAAATGTCTCTGAAAATGCAGGAGACTTATATATATATATTACTCTTTTACTTGTTTCAATCATTTGACTACGGCCAGGCTGGAGCACCGTCTTTAGTCGAGCAAATCGACCCCAGAGCTAATTCTTTGTAAGCCTAGTACATATTCTGTCGCTAAGTTACGGGGACGTAAACACACCAGCATCGCTTGTCAAGTGATGTTTGTGACAAACACAGACACACAAACATACACACACCTATATATATAAATATACGACGGGCTTCTTCCAGTTTCTATCTACCGAATCCACTCACAAGTCTTTAGTCGGCCTGAGGCTACAGTAGAAAACACATGCCTAAGGTGCCACGCGGTGGGCTGAACTCGGAACCATGTGGTTACTAGCAAGTTGCTTACCACAGAGCCACTCCTATATATATATATTTATATATATATATATATATATATATATATAATATATATATATATATATATATATATTATTATCTATATATATAGATGTATCTATATATGTATAATGTATGTATGTATGTATGTATTATTATGTATGTATGTATGTATGTATGTATGTATGTATGTATGAATGCATATATTCTTTAGTTCTTTTGGTGTTTGATATCAGTCACTGACCTGTCACCATGGCGAGTCTCCATCTTCAAATCGTCGGTCAATCACGTCGATCCCACTATAAATCAGATATTACTCCATTATTCTCTATGTACTGTAGAAATACTTTGCAGGACCCAAGCAACCGACACCACACCTCAAAAGGTTCCAAAAATAGTCAATCACAAAATTACACACTCAAACACACACACACACACATCCACACTCAAACCACATACATGCGCGCGCCTTTATAAAATGTTCACCTCCCTGCACCCAAGTACGTCGGCAAAAGAATAAGTTTCAGATAGAATAAGGATCAGACTTTGGCAAAAATATGTACCGGGGTCGATACGTTCGAGTAAAAATAAATTATTCAAGATGGTTCCACATCATGGCTGCACTCTAATAAATGAAACAAGTATATATATATATATATATATAGGCGCAGGAGTGGCTGTGTGGTAAGTAGCTTGCTAACTAACCACATGGTTCCGGGTTCAGTCCCACTGCGTGGCATCTTGGGCAAAATGTCTTCTGCTATACCCCGGGCCGACCAATGCCTTGTGAGTGGATTTGGTAGACGGAAACTGAAAGACGCCTGTCGTATATATGTATATATATGTGTGTGTTTGTGTGTCCGTGTTTGCTCCCAAAGCATTGCTTGACAACCGATGCTGGTGTGTTTACGTCCCCGTCACTTAGCGGTTCGGCCAAAGAGACAGATAGAATAAGTACTGGGCTTACAAAGAATAAGTCCCGGGGTCGATTTGCTCGACTAAAGGCGGTGCTCCAGCATGGCCGCAGTCAAATGACTGAAGCAAGTAAAAGAGTAAAAGAGTAAAAGAGAGAGAGTACATATATATATGCCCCAAGGACGAACTACCTTAACATATAAGTACAAGAACACCATGCACAAAACAAAAACAAATGCAAAATAAAACACACAAATTAACGACAAAAAATTTACCCAAAATTCAAATCCAACGGAGACAAACATTCAAATGATGACACTAGGATATTTTCTTGCTATTCTTAACATGAAGGCAATGAAAGCCTTAATTCACAAATAAGGAAGTGTATAGCCACCAATTCGATGTTGAACTCTCATTTCATCGTTCGACATTTACGAATATACATATATAATATATATATATATATATATATATATATATATATATAATATATATATATATATATATATAAATACATATATACTTCATAATTTGACCACTGAATTATTGGAAGTCCACCTGAAGATTGTCGATCAAGACAAGAAAACGATTGTAGTGGCGGTTTTTTTGACTATTTATTAAAATTTTATGTATTGATTAAGTCTTTCCTTGTTTGTTTTGCAAAATAGTGGTTTTGTCTCGAATAATATTTATAATATTTTACTATAAAATCGATTTAATCCTAAATCTGATTTTTTCCCTGTAAATTTGGATTTATTCCCTAATATTTATTATTTATATAAATACATATATATAAATGACCTCCCCTAGACACACCAGTATATATATATAATATATATACTATATATATATATATACTGTTGTGTCTAGGGAGAGTCATTTTCGTTGCGTCTTGCAACCTTTTCAATAGTCTTGACAATTATAAGGCACAAAAAGAAAATGACTCTTCTCAGATACAGCAGAATATGCTTCAACACACAAACTCGCCTAAAGAATCTTGCAAACCAAATCCCAAAACGAAGTAAGTATATATATGTGACCTCGTGAGTACCGCTGGCGATTTTTTTCTTCTGTCTTCCCTTCTCGGGATCTTTCCTTCTCCTATGTTTCCGACGAATAGCTCCGCTCGAAACGTTAAACCCTCCTTCTTCCCTTCTTTCCTGAGCGTCCAATAATACTTCTTTGTTCCACGTCCTCGCGTTGTTGTGTTTTTTTTTTGTTTTTTTTTGTGTTTTCTTGTTTGGATTACTATATATATATATATATATATATATATATATATATAGATATATATATATATATAAATATAGCACGGATTTTTGTTCAGTGAACAGGTCGCGGTCTTAAAGCGACGAAACTATTTTGACAAATTGAACTTAAATGTTGAAGTGAATCGAACGGCTTTTGTGTGTTTCTTAAATAGCTTACAAACACCTTCCACGCTGCAATTGTTTTCGTTTCAGCACACGATCTCAGATCAAATCCCTTGCTATGCAAGTACATCTCCGTAAAAGAGGAAAAGGATCCCATCAACTTCAAACAGAGTCTGGATAGATTCCTTCAAGAAAACCAGATAAGCCACCCATAATTGGATACAACTCACCCAACAAGAACTCACTACTTGAACAAACTTGACTTAAAGGATTCGAATAATCCTATCAGGTGGTGCTATTAAGTTAGACATGGCCTGGACCAATCTCTGGTCGAAACATATCTAAGTTTTATCTAAGTTTTATATATATATATATATACACTGATGATGATGATGACAATGATGATGACGATGATGACGACGATGATGATGATGATGACGACGGCGTCGGACGGTGATGACGACGATGATGATGACGACGATAATTATGATGTCGATAACAACGACGGTCGGCATGATCATGATGAAGACGACTACAACGATGATGATGATGGTGATGATGATTAATATCATGGAGGCGGAGGTAGGTGTGGTAATAATGATGTCTTCGGTGATAATGTTGGTTATTAGTATCCTATGTAGGCAAACTATTCAAATAAATCTGAGATGCGGATGGATGCCTGGCGCAGCTGCTTCACAAAAGCAATAAAACGAATTTCTCTTACACCCATTACAAACCGATTGCTTTTTATCTATCCGCTAGTGGAAACTAGATTATAACGACAACAATAACTACAACACCATAACTTGAATAATAACTATCACTTCACACAACTGATTTTGATATGGTAATAGCAAATGCGCAGTCTCGGAGAAAACGATGAGTTATACATCATGACAAGGAAGGCTGATATAACAATAAATAATGTGACATAGCAAAAAAGTCTACAACGTAACAGCATTCGCAATGTCATAACGAAAATCGCCTCGAAATTGCAGCAAATTATCTGACGTAATAACACAGGTTATGACAAAGATAAAAAAATCCTAGTCATAGCAATTATGACTTAACAAAGGTAGTAAATTGACAAATTACAACAAAAACATGACGAATACTGTGCCGTAATGAATTGCAGGATTTAAAAGAGAACATGTCATATCAACAAGGAACATGGTATAAGAATAAAGAACGTAGAATAACAAATAAGTAACATGGCATAAGAATGAAAGTTATATGATATAACAAGAACGTTCGTCCTGTAAAATCAAATGTTATGACATAAACAATATAACATATGAAAGAGGAATGGGGTTATACTTTGACAGAACAACAAAATCTGCGCTGTAACATCTAATATCTACAACATGCTTCAGATACACACACATACACTAGTTTATTCATCCGAACGGAACTGAGATGAAATATATCATAAATATATTTCTTTACTACCCACAAGAGGCTAAACATAGAGTGGACAAACAAGGACAGACAAAAGAAATTAAGTTGATTACATCGACCCCAGTGCGAAACTGGTACTTCATTTATCGACCCCGAAAGGATGAAAGGCAAAGTCGACCTCGGCGGAATTTGAACTCAGAACGTAACGGCAAAACAGTGGCAAACGAAATATACACCGCCGGAAGTTGTTGTTGACAAACAACGGCAGTAATTTTATTCAGGTGAATACACGTCATTGATTGGTTGAAATTACCGAAATACGACAACGTCAACACGAAATAGCTTTGAAAATAGAAACTTTTCTCAACAACACTAAGAGTAAAAGATGCTTTATATGACACATTCTACCAGAGTCCGAACTTTGAAAGTGTTTAATTATAAACAAATTAATTTCTCGATCTGTCGTTGAAAGGGAAAAGATCCCTACAACTTAGCAATAACGACAATGGCATGATAATAAAGGTTAGGAAATGACTATAAAAATTGTGACATAACAAGAAATACAGTGAGATAACAACAATTATATTAGCGGAACGACGAAGAATGTGACATAACAATGAAACCTATAGCATAAAAGAAATGCTAAGACATAAAAACAAACCATGTGACATAGCATCAAATAATACGGTATGATAATAAAGGCCATTGTGAGATAGGAAGGACAGCAGTATAAGAACATAGACTGACACGACAAAATGTCTGTCAGATAATAAAGAAAGACTAACAAAACGAATGCTACGATGGTGTAGTAAGAAAAGCTATAGAACAATACAGCGGCAACACCATGTGTCATCAATACTGCAGCAAAACCTACAAAAGTTTTATACAAATATCTCAAACAATCATAACAATGATCTCTCCAACACTGCAGTAATAAGATATCAGATACAACAATGAGGAAGACAGCGACAATAGCACATACTGCAGTAGATTAAGCACAATAAAGAAAATGCCTACCATACAAATATTTTTCGCAAGAGGATTTCACGCAAACGATACCTATTTCTATACTACCCACAAGGGGCTAAACACAGAGGGGACAAACAAGGACAGACAAAGGGATTAAGTCGATTACTCACCCCAGTGAGTAACTGTTACTTATTTAATCGACCCCGAAAGGATGAAAGGCAAAGTCGACCTCGGCGGAATTTGATCTCAGAACGTAGCGGCAGACGAAATACCCATTTCTTTACTACCCACAAGGGGCTAAACACAGAAGGGATAAACAAGGAAAGACAAACGGATTAAGTCGATTACATCGACCCCAGTGCGTAATTGGTACTTATTTAATCGACCCCGAAAGGATGAAAGGCAAAGTCGACCTCGGCGGAATTAGAACTGAGAACGTAGCGGCAGACGAAATACCGGTAAGCACTTCGCCCGGCGTGCTAACGGTTCTGCCAGCTCACCGCCTTATTTCACACAAATGATACCATTATACAGAAAATTCAGTAGAATCGCATGTTTTGCTACCAGCAAATAACAATGTCTTTAATAACGGAATAACAGCAGCATTATCGCTTCCTTCGAACCACAGCTTCTATGTAACAACATTTATGACATGACATTAAATATATACGACATCACAGTAATAAATAAAATGTCAAGACCTAGATTCGTTCGTTAAGATACTTCAATAATAACAGAAGTTACGATGTATCAGAAATATATAACATCTATGATACATAAGCAAGAACAAAAGAGCTATGACACAACACAGTTTCTATGGCAACAATGTAATGGCTATGTTACTAAAACCGATGTTGAAACAAAATGAATAAAAAAACATAATAACACTTAAAACAATATTAAAAATTGATACAAATTATGTGAATGCCAATGGCGTAAATAAACTCAGAAGAAATAAATACGAAAATATAGTGAGAGAAAGGGAACGTTATTTTGCAAGGAAAAAAACACGTAAGTCTCTGACCATCTTGTAGCAACCCAGTAGGAAAATTAATATAATAAAACTGTGGCAAATATATCATAACAATACACACATACACACACACACACACACACACACACACCACAGAGAGAGACACGCACACACACGCACACACACAAACACACACACACATACACACACACAACAACCACAAACACATACAAAGACACACACATGTATATATGCATAGCAGATATATAAATACATTCACCAGATTCTACATGAATGTATATATATATATATAAATTTATTTATTATATACATATATATATATATATCTATAAATTTATTTTATTTATACATATGTATAATATATATATATGTATGTGTGGTGTGTATATAAACTTATTTATATATATGCGTGCAGTTACACAGATAACACTCATAAAAACATGTGTCTATATATATGTATTTGAATATTTATATATATATATATATATATATATAATATATATATAATATATATATACACATACATATACATACACACACACACATATATATATATATGAATGCATGTATATATGTATATATATATATATAGATGCATGCATGTATATATATATATGAATATGTATATATATATATATATATATATATATATATATGTGCGTGTGTGTGTGTGTGTGGTGTGTGTGTGTGTCTATGTGTGTGTGTGTGTGTGTGTACATAATGGCTTCCATTTAACAGAAGTGATAAATAGAAAGTGTCCAGAGACAGTGTGATCTACCTCTGAATTAATATGTTAAAGTCTTGTGCCACCCTAATCTACCTCTGAATAATTCATCCAATTAGGGAGATACTGCGTTATATTTCAGGGTAGGCAGATGAGGGTATGTTTGTTTTATTACAACATTGTCAGACACTATAAACAAAGAAAAGCATGAAATAACATCCATCCTTATGGAGAATTAGATTTTACAGCTTTTTTTTTACAGTATTTTAGTTATATTTTTAAATTTTACAATTTTTTATTTTTGTTTTCTGTGCATTTTTTTTCTGTACTTTAGTTCTATTTTGTTGTTGTTGTTATTCTTTATCTTCCTTGACCCGATCCATTTTGTATTTGAGTGTGGGCTTCTTAGTTTGTGAATAAGATTGGAAGGTGCTAAGATTGATACTTCTAAATGCACGCACATACATAAACAAATATACGTACAGACGCACAATGAATAAAAACGCACAGTCATTAACAGAGAGACACACACATACACAGGCATACGCAGAAATGAAAGCGTCCATTTTAAGATTTGCAGCCGTTTATCAAGGTCATAGATAATCGTGTGCGTTTAAGAAAAATCAACTTTCCACTTTGCTGAACATTGCTTTGTCGTTCTGTTATGTCAACAGAAAAGGGCGGAGTATTTTTTGAGTAAAGGCCACAATGACGCGACAGGGGGTTGCAATTAGGAAAGCAATGCCAACATACACACACCAGCAACACAAACAAACACAAAACTCTTACACAAACACAAAGAACGTATCATATATATGTATGTATATATATATATATATATATATATATACATATATATGATACGAAAATGGTATGGTCAGAGTAATAGGGGACTAGTTTAAATTAAGGAGCGTATACCAAATTTAGGGTAAGGGAAAGAAATCAGAAAGGGATGATGAGAATAAGGTTAATTTAGAGTACAGAAGCATTGTTATGGGAAAAAGAATGGGGCTGAAAGATTGATGTAGACTGAAGGAAAACAATCAGATTGTGTAGGGTCTGGTAAATAAGGGGCTATATATATAAAAGAAATGAGTTATTTCGTGTAAGATATATGGATATTTTTAGAATATAAATGAGTATAAAACATCAAGTAGTTGATTGTTTAGTGTAAATTGCTGTGTATAAGATATAAATATGAAAATATACATGAGCACACGCAAACGATAGCGCTACCCACTTATAGAGACAGAGAAAGTTGGCATGTTTAAATTAACCCCTTTTTGACATATGTATGTATATATATATATATATATGTGTGTGTGTGTGTGTGTGTATGTGTGTATATATATATATATGTATATATATATGTATATATATATATATGTGTGTGTGTGTATATATGTATATATATATATATATAGATATATATAATATTTATAGATATACGTAAATTATATATATATGTATATATGTAATGTATATGTATATATGTATATGTATATGTATATGATATATATATATCTTATATATATATATATATATATTATATATATATATATATATATATAGATAGATAGATAGATAGATAGATAGATAGATAGATAGATAGATAGATAGATAGATAGATGGATATTCACGTTGTGTGTGTATAATGTACACACACACAAACACTCACACATGAGCATCTATATTTGTACGCGTACACACACACACACTCAAACTAGACGTTATGAATTATAACTCCAATTATAGCTCAAAATTTTTTTAGAAACATTATCAGGAAATATTTTTAAGCATAAAGTTGCATACACGCAAACACACGCGCACACACATATAAGCACATAAATGCACACACACACAGAGGCATACACACACATATGTAGGAGTGTGTAAACGAGAAAATCTTATATCAAATACACACATGCATACAAATATATATACACACATGCTCAGGTTGGCATTCGCCAAAAAAAAAAAACCTAAGATCAAAGGCCTTTCAACCGTGACCATCCTGTGAGTTTCCTCTATACTTGCAGCATAAGTTAACATTATATATTAAGATGGTGTGTCGTAATTTGAGAACTATTTGGTTGCTGCTTCTAGCATTTTGATACACCGTGAAGAAGCTTCTTCATTAGATCACGTATGTTGCACACACACACACACACACACACACACACACACACACACTCATACATTTCTATATTTATGTTCCGTGTGTGTATTTGTAAGCGTGTAATGATATGATATCTATTCGAAATATACATTATTATTTGCGAATCCTATTGCAAGAAAATATACATGAAAGACCTAGATTAATGCTACTAATTAATTCCATTAAAATATTACAAATGAAAATTATAAATGTATTAAAATATACATTTAAATGATGTTTATTATTGCTTTGACAAGGATTAAACGCAGGTTTCTCGCTTTTACTCAAAGCCAATGACAAACAAGGATGAAACGTGTATGATAGCGATTAAACAAGAAGACCATTTTACTCTTTGTAAGCCTAGTACTTATTCTATCGTACTCTTTTGCTGAACAGCTAAGTTACGGGGATGTAAACACACCAGCATCGGTTGTCAAGCGATGTTGGGGGTGGGGGACAAACACAGACACACACACGCACACACACACACGCACACACACACACACACACATATATATATATACACATACATACGACAGGCTTCTTTCAGTTTCCGTCTACCAAATCCACTCACAAGGCTTTGGTCGACCCGAGGCTATAATAGAAGACACTTGTCCAAGGTGCCACGCAGTGGAAGTGAACCCGGAACGGTGTGGTTCGTAAGCAAGGTACTTACCACACACACACACACACACACACACACCATACACACACACACATATATATTTATATATATATATATACGACAGGCTTCTTTCAGTTTCCGTCTACCAAATCTACTCTCACAATGCTTTGGTTGGTTTGAGACTATAGTATAGTACACTTACCCAAGTTGCCATGCAGTGGGACTGAACCCAGAACCATGTGTGGCAAGCTACTTACCACACAGCCAGGCCTGCGCCTATAAATGGTAAGTATTGTTTATAGGAGCAGCCGTAGTATTCTAAGCTTTTCATAATATAATGTAAATATATAACATCCAAGAACATCATTGGTATTCAGAAGATTCACACTAAAGAAGGGAGATAACTGACATATTGAACTAATTATATATGACTTGTACATAAATTTATCGAATGATAAATACCTGAAACGTTAAGCAGAAATTTGTTCTCAGCAGTAGAATTAGGCGAGAGGTTTGTCCTAGACAAGACATTAGACTCATTTGTATTGTTTGCCTTCAGCTGAGGATTAGAGTTTAAGGAATATAGATTTAACCTTTAGTTACTACGATTCTAAGGATCGCTCTGCTGCGGTGTACTAGTACAAGTGAAGGGCTCCAGTCATGGGTCATATTGTAGAAGACGGCCTTGTGTATAGCGCATACGTGAGTTGAAAGATAGCTGATCTCTTGATAAGTGCAACACAGGCCCACAGTTGTGCGGTTATGCCCTGATGTTGCGTCAACACGTCCAATTAGCCAAGTGTTAAATTTTGCCCTATGCATGAAGTTAAACTTGGAGGAGCAGATGTCCAGCGATGTAATCTGTAAATAAATGGACAGAAGTGACGACGAATATTCAGTCTTTGACATGGAGGTCCATGATCGCTGACGCCAGTAGAGTAGGCATGGCACACAAAGAGGGATCACAAAGAGACATAACTGAATACTGCGAGGCATTTTGTCCGACGCTCTGAAACTCTACCAATCAGCATATTGAACATGGATGATGATGATGATAATGATATGGTGGGAGGAAAGGGATAACCGTCATAATAATACATTTGCTGATCATGATGGTATACAATCTGTGATGATATTTTTCACAGTTGTGATAATTACGAACATTGCTTTTGTCTTTCATGCTTTCGGTGTCGATGAGAAATTTTACCAGCAAAGCACTCAAGCGGGGATGCAATCGCCAAGTCCCCTTCCACAGAATCTTAGAAATTACGTACTAGAAATTATTATTGTTGTTGTTATTATTATTTTGGTAATATTTAAGGATTGCTGTCGAAATATTGTTCATTCGATAACATTGGCACTCTTCTTATTGTTTTATTATTATTATTATTATTATTATTATTATTATTATTATTATTATTATTATTATTATTATTATTATTATTGAGTGAGAGAGCAGTGCATGCCATCAAATTGACACTGGGGTAAAATATACGAAGCCCATCATGACTACTCGTCTAAGGGTACACCAAGCGCATGCATCACAGCCATATGCGACGGACATGGTGATCTCATATCAAGATAAACAGCGCATCACCTTGCAAGTCGGGCTCAGTTAGAATTTTCTTCTGGTCGAGTAGCTCATCCTACTCAAAAGGTCCCAGAATAAGGGTTATTAAGGATGATGAACAAAATACCCATGTTTGCAAAGGTGAATTATCCAAACACCAAAGAATTCCTCTCAACACATGGCTATGATGTTCCCCCACTACTTCTGCCCGTGATCAGAGATGCACATATCGTCAGCCATTAAGGGACATGCTCAACTGGTTAAAGTCAAACAACTGACAAGCAAATCTGTGGCATTGAGCAGAATATTTGCTATGGTCCGGCTTTTATACCACGACAAATCAGTGTACATGATAACACTTCCAATCAAATAAGAACAAAAGCCATGAGAACCACTGCCTGGTAATATTTATTATTATTGAGTGAGAAAGCAAAGCATGCTATCAAAGTGACACTGCTGTACAAATATACGAAGCCATATATACACATCATGGCTACCCGTCTGATAAGGGAACACCAGGCACATGCATCACAACCATATTTGCGCGACGTGGTGATTTCATATCAAGAAAAATTAAGTACCAGTGAAACACTGAGGTCGATGCAATCGACTTGTCCCTTCCCCCAAAATTCCTGGCTTTGTGCCTTTGGTAGAAAGGCTCATTATCATCATCATCATCATCATCATCATAATCATCATCATAATCATCAGCATAATCATCATCATAATCATAATCATTATCATAATCATCATCATAATCATCATCAAAATCATCATCATCATCATAATCATCATCATAATCATCATCATCATCATCATTATTGTTTTCCTTTCTTTCTTCAGGTTTTCTTCCATTTCTAGCCGAGTGTTTTCCGCACACGTAGGGCAGAGAAGCTCACTGTATGCCTTCCCAGAGTACATACGGAAATTCACAGGTAATTTATTATTATTATTATTACCATTATTATTATATTATCATCATCATCTCATCATCATCTCATTATATTATTATTATTATTATTATCATCATCATCATCATCATCATCATCATCATTATCATTATTATTATCATTATTATCATCATTCATATTATTATTATATTATCATTATTATCATCATTATTATTATATTATTATTATTATTATTATTATTATTATTATTATATTATTATTATTATCTTTATTATTATTATCTTTATTATTATTATTATTATTATTATTATATTATTATCTTTATTATTATTATTATTATTATGAGTGAGAGGCAGTTCATGCCATCAAAGTGACACTGGGGTAAAATATACGAAGCCAATATACCCATCATGACTACCCGTCTGATAAAGGTACACCAGGCACATGCATCACAACCATATGTGCGCGACATGGTGATCTCATATCAAGATAAACAGCACATGACCTTGCAGGTGGGGCCCAGTTAGAATTTTCTTCAGGTTGAGTAGCCCATCCCGCTCAAACGGTCCCTGAATAAGGGTTGTTTAAGGATGTTGAAAGAACCACCCATGTTTCCAGAGGTGAACTATTCAAACCCCAAAGAATCCCTCTCAACACATGGCTATGATGCTCCCCCACTACTTCTGCTCGTGATCAGAGATGCACATATCGTCAGCCACTAAGGGACATGCTCAACTGGTTAAGGTCAAACAACTGACAAGCAAATCTGTGGTATTGAGCAGAATATTTGCTGTAGCCCATTATAATTATTATCATTATTATAATTATTATCATTATTATTATTATTATTATTATTATTATTATTATTATTATTATTATTATTATATTATTATCATTACTATTATTATTATTATCATCATTATTATACTGGCAGAGTCGCTAGTGTGTCGGACACAATGCTTAGTTGCATTTGTTCCAAGTCCTGACTCTATGACTTCAAATTCTTTGTGTTTTTTCTTTGTGTGTGAATCGTTCATGTAAATTTTGTGTCTTTCTGATGGCTTTATTAAACGTAATTATTATTGATAATACTGTTGCAGTCGGTGATATTATTCTTGTCCTTTTTGTTACCGTCGTTTTCGTATTGAAGTCCTTTTTTTTTCCATGGCTGTCAGTTTAGTTTCTATTTCCTTTCCTTCACTTCTTCTAATTTTCGGCTTGAATGTTAAAATCGTCTAAAATGCGGGTCTAATGATGATAGGCCATAACTCAATGAAACAATCAAATGATGTATACGGCTTCCTGAAGAAAAAAAAAATCATATATATTTATTTATTTTATATAGTCATGTGATACAGCGGCAACAACAACAACAGCAGCAGCAGCAGCAGCAGTAGCAGCAGCAGTCACAGTAACAATCTCAGTGGTAAAAAGAATGTTATTGCTTGCATTAGTAATATTGTCATTGATTGCTAGGACGCTACTTGTTCTTTACTACTCTAGGCCCAAATTTTTGGCCGGTGGGAGGCCAGTCGATTAGATCGACCCCACTACGCAACTGGTATTTAATTTAGCGACCCCGAAAGGATGAAAGACAAAGTCGACCTCAGCGGAATTTGAACTCAGAATGTAAAGTCAGACGAAACACCGCTTAGCATTTCGCCCGGCGTGCTAACGTTTCTGCCAGCTCGCCACCTTTTCAAATATTCCTTTCTACCATAGGCACAAGACCTGAAATTTTTGAGGAGGGGGCCAGTCGATGAGATCAACCCTAGTACGCAACTGGTACTTAATTTATCGACCTCCCAAAGGATGAGAGGCAAAGTTGTCCTCAGCGGAATTTGAAGTCAGAACGTAAAGTCAGGCGAAATACCTATTTCTTTACTACCCACAAGGGGCTAAACACAGAGGAGACAAACAAGGACAGAGAGACGGATTAAGTCTATTATATTGACCCGAGTGCGTAACTGGTACTTAATTTATCGAGCCCGAAAGGATGAAAAACAAAGTCATCCTCAGCTGAATTTGAACTCAGAACATAGCCAGACGAAATACCGCTAAGCATTTCTCCCATCGTGCTAACGTTTCTAACAGTTCGCCGCCTTCATAATATTATTTTCTACTCTAGACACAAGGCACAAAATTTTTGAGGAGGGGGCCAGTCGATAAAATCGAACCCAGTACGCAATTGGTACTTAATTTATTGACCCTAAAAGGATCAAAGGCAAAGTCAACCTCGGCGGAATTTGAAACCAGAACGTAAAGACAGACGAAATACCTATTTCTTTACTGACCACAAGGGGCTACACACAGAAGAAACAAACAAGGAAAGAAAAACGGATTAAGTGGATTATATCGACCTCAGTGCGTAACTGGTACTTATTTAATCGACATCGAAAGGATGAAAGGCAAAGTCGACCTCGGCGGAATTTGAACTCAGCACGTAGCGGCAAACGAAATACCGCAAAGCATTTCGTCCGACGTACTAACGTTTCTGCCAGCTCGCCGCCTTAGGTATAATGATAATCTTTTCAACTAAAGGCAGAGGGCCTGAAATTTGGAAGGATGGGACTTTTCACCATATCGACCCTGTTACGTAACTGGTACTTATTTCATCGACCCCGAAAGCATAGAAGACAGTCGACATCGGCGGAATTTGAACTAACAACAATAATTATGTTATATATATGTCTATACATGCATATATATGTGTGTGTGTGTACGTATATATATATATATATATATATATATATAATATATATATAAATGTGTATATCGCGTACATATATACACATATGTGCTTAAGTTCAAATAGATACACATTTATACACACATACATACGCACACACATATTACATTAAATAAAGTTCTAATAATGTTTGTAGTTTTAATTCAAGATGTCAAGTCTTTAAATATGAAATCAAGATGGCAGAAAGGACATTTGTTGTTACAGTTAAAAATTTTTCTTCAGCTTTGACAACAAGAAACAAGACCTCTGCCAAGAACGCGACAATGTCAAACAAAAAGCATTTCACAGAAACAGCAAGGAATGATAATAATAATAATAATAATAATAATAATAATAATAATAATGATAAACAACGAAAATAACTACGACTGCAATAACATAATTAAAAACGACATCAATAAGAAAGCACAAACATGATGAAAGTATTATTGAAAACAAAGAGAATAGAACGGCTACAAGAAACAATAAGAAGTGAAGAGAAAAATCATAGAAAACAATATGGTGGCGATGAATAATGGCGAGAAAGATGGTGAGAAAGAAATAGAAAGCGAGAGAGAGAGAGAGAGAGGGGGGGCAGAGAGTGAGGCAGAGAAAGAGTGAGAGAGAATGAAAGAAAGAGGGGGGGGGCAAAATGATTTCTAAATATATAAATCAAACGATGACAGAAATAAGTACAAACAGCAGCAACAGCAACAATAACAACAACAACAAATACTACTACTACTACTACTACTACTACTACTACTACCAATACTACTGCTACTACTACTACCACCACCACCACCACCACCACCACCACTACCACTACTTACATTTAAACCGTCTCTTACATTTAAACCGTCCTAATTTCAGTTTTCTCTAGACATATTTCGTAAGGCTGTCCAATAAATTAATCAAATAAAATGGTGAAGAAATTCCATGGTTTGCTTTACTTCGCTACGAAGTAATTAAAGCTCAGAGAAGGCAGGTTACTTAATGTTCTAGGACGTTCGAAACACAGTTGGGGTTTCAATGCGTGGAGCTTTGTGTCCTTCAAGAACACACCGTATTTCACACTTCTTCAGTTTCTTTAGCTGTAACGAGAGCCAATAGAGTGATTGTTCATGCCTCAGTCTCCGAAGCTTTTATATTCTCTCAATGTCCCCGTGCGTGAAAAGTAGAAAGGCATGGATTGAGACTATGTGTAACTGCGGCTGCAAAAGCACTTAAGACAATCACAGAAAACACGACATAAATTACTCGTTTGGCTAGTGATAACTGACTGTCCTTTGTTGTTGAAGGCTCTCCTGAAACGACAAAGGTCAGTCGTTGAAGGCTCTCCTGAAACAACAAACGACCGTTGAAGGCTCTCCTGAAACGGTGTTACTCTTCATGTAACACCGCTTAATTTTAGTTTTACCAACGACATATTTAGAAGTTACATTTTCGTAAATTCTCATTGAAGCTTCATGGTTTATTTCAATCACTCGGTGTAGCTCTTAACGAGATTTTCTTATAAGCTCTGATAAGCCGATGTTATGTCAGTGAAATATCGGAAACTGTGCAGTAGATTTAATCTGTCATTGATCTAACACCTTCTTAATTAGCGCGTGTACGCATTCCCGCATAACGTATGGTATGCATTTAACATATGCTGTATGCACGCATTCTTACTTGGAGAATATACGCATTATATATGGCTCACATCAACATCCATACATGGTGCATGCTCGCATTACCCTATAGAAAATGTACATATCCCCACTTGGTGCATATACGCTTTCGTACATGGTACATATACGGATACCCTTATGATACATTTACGGATTCTCGTACGTAGTTATATCACACACATGTAGTTTTATAGGGAGCATTAAGAGGCAGGCCTCTGGTCCGAGGATAACATCCGTCTTCATCCAGTCTTGGAGAACAGCGAAAATTCATTGTTACTGACCAGCCTGCGATTAACCCCTTGACAACGGTTGACGCAAATATGCGATCGCACTTTTGCTTGCCTACCCGCGGTTAACGTAAATATACGATATAGAGCTGCCCTACATCTATCACGGACTTTTTAGCGGCTGACGTATGTTTACGTTCGCTATCGTGTACTTTATCTCTTGGGGTGCGCGCGCTCGCCGTCCCGTGCATTATCTTAGCTATTTTAGGCTACGTTCAAGTCATGGGACTAGCAGTAGACCAATGACATGCGGATACTTTACATGCATAATACCGGGATTTGAGTTGTACCACACGCAAGCTATTTTCTGAACTTGAGCAGAATAACTCGTGCATATCATATTATGATAAATAGCTTCACATATTTCGTTTTCATAAACCGGTAGACGTAAATGTACGACGCTATGTTATTGTAACGGTGAACGTAAATAGACGCAAGCTCGTTGGCACTTGTGTGTTTGCGTGGCCTCATTAGATAAAAAAAAACCGAAGCAGTGTCTCGCATGCTTCGGGTAATACCGGCGTCAAGGGGTTAATGAAAAAGTTTAATTTCCTTGAATCAAATTGCAGTAAAAATGGTCGTCAGCACGAACTTTTTGTTAAGGAGAAAGTTCCATCAGAGAGTATATAAGAGTGGTTTCCTGAGTTGTGCAATGTTAATAGTGTCGGATGTTGCAGTTCGTTGTGAGTGAGAAAAGTACACAGAAATTTGTGTCTCGTGAGCAAATGACTGACCTGGCTTGGGATTTGAGATGGAGTTGTTCGATGCAAATATATTCATCAAATGCTGATAGAATTATGCTCAACTGAGAGAGTTTAATGTCTCACATAATGTTTATATTCTGCTAAAATTTAATCATTTTTTAAACCCTAAAATGCAGTTTCATCCACTTAGAGTTTAAAGAAAAATTTTGTAAAAGTGGATGCAATCTTTGACAATTTTACTAAGATAGTAAACTTTCGTAGAAATATAATTACCGCATATGATGGGCTATAAGGCGCACCTTATTTTTTTACCCCATAATGACTTTAAAAATCCCCCTGCGTCCAATGCACTCAATGCAGACTCAAAACTCACCTACGGTATATATGTTTACAAAACGTGTGCTGTCACCTATTGGTGAACATCGGTTGGTAAAGAATCACCTGCGGTATGTTTATATCGAATGTGGATGCAATAAATTGCTTATAATTACCGGAAATAACAAGGTTATACAGGTAAGTGCAGGAATTAAAACATTTTTGTGGAAATTTATTTTACAAAAGTATACTGTTGAGGTTTATTGCTCGGATCCTCTACGGTTGATCGTGGGAATTTTCCGAGCCCCCTCCCCACCCCCCGTTTCTCAGCGCGCTTTTTTTTCGTCATATTCCTTCAATATACGATGCCTTACACCTGTTACACATATTTTTTTCCATTTTTGCCACTTGGGCGCGGATCCTCTACGGTTGATCGTGGGAATTTTCCGAGCCCCCTCCCCACCCCCCGTTTCTCAGCGCGCTTTTTTTTCGTCATATTCCTTCAATATACGATGCCTTACACCTGTTACACATATTTTTTTCCATTTTTGCCACTTGGGCGCGGATCCTCTACGGTTGATCGTGGGAATTTTCCGAGCCCCCTCCCCACCCCCCGTTTCTCAGCGCGCTTTTTTTTCGTCATATTCCTTCAATATACGATGCCTTACACCTGTTACACATATTTTTTTCCATTTTTGCCACCTGGGCGTGAATCTATATATTAACCAGTATACTCTAGGCTAGGGTGCGTGCTATGCACTCGTGCATCTGATAGGACATCGAATGCGGTAAATGCGTTTTTCGTTTCACAGCTGGATGTCCAGACACTACAGGAAGACAAAATAACTGGTAAATGCATCATTGCATGATTGTTTATATGCAGCCTATCTTTCAGACTCACTAAGCGCTATAAATGTAAGGCGCAGGAGTGGCTGTGTGGTAAGTAGCTTGCTAACCGACCAAATGGTTCCGGGTTCAGTCCCACTGCGTGGCATCTTGGGCAAGTGTCTTCTGCTATAGCCCCGGGCCGACCAATGCCTTGTGAGTGGATTTGGTAGACGGAAACTGAAAGAAGCTTGTCGTATATATGTATATATATATATATATATATATATGTATGTGTGTGTGTGTTTGTGTGTCTGTGTTTGTCCCCCTAGCATTGCTTGACAACCAATGCTGGTGTGTTTACGTCCCCGTCACTTAGCGGTTCGGCAAAAGAGACCGATAGAATAAGTACTGGGCTTACAAAGAATAAGTCCCGGGGTCGATTTGCTCGACTAAAGGCGGTGCTCCAGCATGGCCGCAGTCAAATGACTGAAACAAGTAAAAGAGTAAAAGAGTATATAAATAACACCAGGATAATAACGGAAGAGTATGAACATTGGTAACTATATTTTTTTCCGCCTAATTTTCCTCCAAAGCACAACATGTCGTTTCGAAATATGAGAAACAAGTCAGATAAACTACGAAACTCGAGTTGGCTACATATTGGAATATTTCTAACCTGAAATGTGCTCAAGTAGTTTCAAAATTTGTTTTCAAATTATTGGTTTTAAATTTGGCACAAGGCCAGCAGTTTTACAGGAAGGGCTAAGTCGATGAAAACTCCTTCAGTTTCACTGGTACTTATCAAATCGATCTTGAAAAGATGAAAGGCAAAGTCGACCCCGGCGAAATTTCAACTCAGAATGTATAGACAAACGAAATACCACTAAGCATTTCGCCCAGCATGCTAACGATTCTGCCTGTTCTGCCGGCTTACTTCAGACAATATTACTCCGTACTCTGCGACCTCGGCTAATTAGAGTGCCTCAAATAATCCTTTCTACTAAAGGCACATGGCCTGAAATTTCGGGGAAGGGGTCCAGTGGAAATTTATTGGCCCTGAAAGGATGAAAGCCAAAGTCGACCTTGGCGGAATTTGAACTCGGAACATGCAGACGGACGAAACGCTGTTAAGCATTTTACCCGGCGTGCTAACGACTCTGCTACCTCTAGAGTATGTTAGTTAGTTAGTTAGTTAATTATTTGGCTCAAAAAGCAAAATGCAAGGCCATGTAGGGGGACATGAAGTTATTTATAGGGTGGTGTTCATGTAAAGAGTTCAGGCCACTTGTGGTCAAGGGAGACTTTGAACCGAGCGGTCGTCAGCATCCTCGCCATCTCGTCCGGCAGCTTATTCCACGGATCCACAACCCGGAGGAGAAAGCCCCTCT
>NW_021831703.1:5000-10000 GCF_006345805.1 Octopus sinensis | reverse complement strand
AAAGCCTATTATTACTATTATTATTGTGGAGACGCGTGGCTTCGTTGTTAAGGTGTTGGATTCATGATCGCAAGATTGTGGTTTCGATTCCTGGTCCGGACTATGCGTTGGGTTCTTGTTCAAAATACTTCATTTCACGTTGCTCAAAAAATAAAAAGATAGTAGAAAGGATTATTACTATAGGCGTCAAAGTACTTTGCAGCATTTCGTCTGCTTTACCTTCTGAGTTTATATTACGTCGGGGTCATCTTTGCCATTCATCCTTTCGGGACCATAAATTAAGCAGCAATAAAAAAATCATTTCCCCCCACAAAATTTCAGGCCTTGTGCATTGAGAAGAAAGGAGTATATTATTCTTATACCGTAATATGTAATGAATATCCTTGTTATTCATTAAAAGTTAACAGTGCTATTTTCATATCGACTTTACATGGGCCTGATATTATAAGCGGCTATCAATAAGCATATTTTGAGTTCAAACCCAGTAAAAGCGTTTCATCGTTGTTTACGTTCTCACAATCTTTTGTTTATATGTTGATAATACATGAGCGAGATACACTTAAAATGTATAACCAGAGAATACATTTCCGTGTATATATAGAGTGAATTCTGGTTTAGTACTACAGTCAAAATGCCTCACCATCCACGATGCACCAGATTCTGCTTTACACTTAACAACTATGACGATGTCGACGTTTATAGACTTAGCATATGGAGCATATTCGTTATATGGTTTTTCGAAAATTGTCACCGAAAATTTTACCCAAAAATTGTGGGAAAACTTTTGCCGAAAATTTTCCCAAAAAATATTTCGAAAATTTTCACTTAAAATTTTACCCAAAAATTTTTCGGAAATTTTCACCAAAAATTTTATCCAAAAATTTTGCGAAAATTTTCACCGAAAATTTTACCCAAAAGATTTTCGAAAGTTTTCACCAAAAATTTTTTGATAATTTTTGCCGAAAATTTTACCGAAGAATTTTTGGAAAATTTCACCGAAAATTTTACCCCAAAGTTTTTCGAAAATTTTCACCAAAAACTTCTAAGGAAGATTTTCGAAAAATTTTTGGGGAAAATTTTCGAAAATTTTCCCCGAGCTAAGAATAGATTTATGTTATGGCTAAAAATCGATTTTTAGGTGGCTGCTGCTGCTTTCTGTATACATATAGAGTGAATTCTGGTTTACTACTAAAGTCAAGATGCCTCACAATCCACGATACACCAGACTCTGCTTTACACTTAACAACTATGACGATGTCGACGTTTATAGACTTCAGCATATTCGTTATATATGGTTTATCGAAAATTTTCACCGAAAATTTTACCCAAAAACTTTTCGAAAATTTTCCTCAAAAATTTTTTGAAAACTTTTGCGGAAAATTTTACCCAAAAATTTTTCGTTTATAGACTTCAGAATATGGAGCATATTCGTTATATGGTTTTTCGGAAATTTTCACCGAAAATTTTCCCCAAAAATATTTCGATAATTTTCACCGAAAATTTTGCCAAAAAATTTTTCGAAAATTTTCACTAATAATATTCCGAAAATTTTCACTGAAAATTTTACCCAAAAATGGCTTTCCATACTTTGTGATTTTGGCACCGCTGGCCTTCCATACTTTGTGATTTTGGCACCGATTGCCTTCCATACTTTGTGATTTTGGCACCGATTGCCTTCCATACTTTGTGATTTTGGCACCGCTGACCTTCCATACTTTGTGATTTTGACACCGCTAGCCTTCCATACGTTGTGATTTTGGCACCGCTGGCCTTCCATACTTTGTGATTTTTGCACCGCTAGCCTTCCATACTTTGTGATTTTGGCACCGCTGGATTTCCATACTTTGTGATTTTGGCACCGCTGGCCTTCCATACTTTGTGATTTTGGCACCGCTGGCCTTCCATACTTTGTGATTTTGGCATTTTCACCGAAAATTTTACCCCAAAATAGATTCATGTTATTGCTAAAAATAGATTTTTATGTGCCTTCGCCTTTCTGTGTATATATAGAGTGAATTCTGGCTTACTACTACTGTCAAGATGCCTCACCAAACACGATACACCAGGTTCTGCTTTACACTTAACAATTATGACCATGTCGACGTTTATAGACTTCAGCATATTCATTATATGGTTTTTCGAAAATTTTCACCGAAAATATTACCCACAAATTTTTCGAAAATTTTCACCGAAAATTTTACCCAAAAATTTTTCGGAAATTTTCACCAAAAATTTTACCCAAAAATTTTTCGGAAATTTTCGCTGAAAATTTTACCCGAAAATTTGTCGAAAATTTTCACCGAAAATTTTACTCAAAAATTCTTCGGAAATTTTCATCAAAAATTTTTCGAAAATTGTCACCGAAAATTTTCACTGAAAATTTTACACAAAAACTTTTCGAAAATTCTCACCAAAAATTTTTCGAAAATTTTCACCAAAAATTTTTAGAAATCTTTCACCGAAAATTTTACCCAAAAATTTTTCGAAAATTTTCACCGAAACTTTTCGCCAAGAATTTTTCGAAAATTTTCACCCAAAATTTTCACTAAAAATTTTTTGAAAATTTTCCACGAAAATTTTCCCAAAAATTTTACGAAAATTTTCACCGAAAATTTTAAGCAAAAATTTTTCGGAAATTTTCACCGAAAATTTTACCCAAAAATTGTTCGGAAATTTTCACCAAAAATTTTTCGAAAATTTTACTCAAAAATTTTTCTAAAATTTTCCCTAAAAATTTTCCGAAAATTTTCACAAAGTACCCCCTTCCCAGAATTGAGGTGGTTTCACGGCAAAGAATTCATCAAGGTATCTTTCTACGTCATCCAAGTAATTGAAATTTTTAACATTAAGACTATTCTGCAGAGACCTGAATAAGTGGAAATCTGAAGGAGCAATATCTAGTGAATATAGAGGGCGGGGTTACACATCCCAACCGAGCTGCAGTAATTTTTGTCTGGCTCCCAAAGCATCAAGTGCCGAAAATGAGCTTTCTTATCTTCCATTTTAGAGGGTTACAGAATTAACACAGTTTATGGGAACATAAACCTTCTTCCACGAAAAGATAGCTTAAACTGTGTTCTAAATGAGGGTGTAGTCAAATACTATTTTATGGACTCAACCATGTTCTAAAATAAGTCGAAATGTAAGCTAATCGGTACGAACTTTTCGGACAATCTAATATATATTGCTGCAAAAGGAGCTCATATTATTTAACGAGAAGAGAAATAACTACGTTGTAAATATACCGGAATAAAAATACATATACATACATTCATTCATTGATTCTTTCTGGACGAAGCACACTCTGGTAACTAATGCCCAGCTCCTGCATTCGTCAGCAAAATAATGATGTCGGTAATAATGGGAGAATTGAATTGACATTCTGCCCTCTACACACAATGCACGCCACCCTGTTTAAATATATTCAGTGTATGGCTACCGAATACAAGAAATGTATGAAACACATAACCGAACATTTTATTTATTATGATTATTTTTATTTTTTTGGAAGCTGTAACAGAGGTTTCAATAATGTATACACGTTGTACAATGTCAACAATGCATATACATTTCTCTAGGTTCTCTGCTCCAGATATTATTATAACTGTCTGTCAATATGTCTACATGTCTGTCTGTTTTCTGTCTACCTTTTTGTTTCTTTGTCTTCCTCTATCTAGTTCCCCTTTTCTGACTAAAACTTGCTCAATGTGGTGCCTAAGCATGGCAGTCTGATAGATATTGAATATATATATATATATATATATATATACTAAGCAATAAGGGTTTAGCAACGAGTTGCCTTACCACATACCGAATTTAGAAATAGCAGTCAAAGGTTATAGCTATTTCTTCTACTAAAAAGGGAGATCTCAGTAAAAACAGCATTTAAGGCAGACACAAACAGGTAAGAGAGAATGAATTGACTGCAATCTATCATACATTTTTTAACTAAAAAAATGTATGATAGATTGCAGTCAATTCATTCTCTCTTACCTGTTTGTGTCTGCCTTCCAAATGCTGTTTTTACTGAGATCTCCCTTTTTAGTAGAAGAAATAGCTATAACCCTTTGACTGCTATTTCTAAATTCGGTATGTGGTAAGGCAACTCGTTGCTAAACCCTTATTGCTTAGTATTACTTAAATTTTCCTCGAATGAGGCTTTTACATGCCGAAGACTACTTGGTGTAATTGATAACTTTTCCAAATTAATTAATTTCACCCTTCATTATTACGGATAACTATATATATATATATATATAATATATATATATATATATATATATATATATATATATATATGTGCGTGTGTGTGTGTGTGTGGTGTGTGTGTGTGTGTGTGTAAGTGTGTAAGCGTGTGTGTGTAGATATTATAATCATAGATAGAGTAATCATCGCCATATCGCGGTTTACCTATCGCGGTTTATTATTTAAGCTTACGGCGATCCCTCCGTGGTGTTGTTTTGCATTTATAATAAAACAAATATATACAAATTATGAAAATAATAAAAAAACAATATACATTTAGTACTGTTCCTACTTCGCTGATTTTCACCTATCGCGGGGTGTTTTGGAACATAACACCCGCGATAGAAAGATAGATAGATTGGTAGACAGAGAGTTATGCTTAAATATACTCAAGCACACTCACATACATATATGTTTGTACGCGTAACTTACTCTTATATGCTACGACATTCGTCGCAGTGTATAAAACGTGTTTATATATCTCTCTATAGGTTTAAATTATCGAATAGTTACGTATAAAGAATGCGAAAGAATACGAGTTAAGAATTTTTCATCGATATCCAGAGAGGCGACTTATCTTCATTACAGAATCTCATTCAGCACCTTGAAACTAAGTCATCGACACTTTGTTATATCATGGTCGCAATTCTAGAAGAAAACATATCAAATTCGACGGCAGTTTTCTTGCAGAACACTGACACAACGAATGGCTTCCTACATTAAGGCACACTCAGCCAATAACGATGACACATGGA
>NW_021831702.1:32500-34116 GCF_006345805.1 Octopus sinensis | reverse complement strand
TAATCACAACTAATGCGTTGGGTATTCATCGGGCAGTGTTTCCCATTCATCTGCGCATGAGCAAGATTTTTGGAGGAAGACTGGATGTTGGCCATACCTACAAGTCTATCTATTTCATCGATGTTTGAAGCTAAGGAAAGTCCGTTGACTTAGCTTCGCATCAGACGTTGTTGTCAGAAAGCAAGATATCCTGTTCGACTCTTCAAACAATTCCACACTAAATGAAAAAGGGAAAGTTAACATCCAGGCAAAAAAGGGAAAGTTAACATTCTAGGCGCAGGGGTGGCTGTGTGGTAAGAAGCTTTCTTACCAACCACATAGTTCCGGGTTCAGTCTCACTGCGTGGCACACCTTGGGCAAGTGTCTTCTACTATAGCCTCGAGTCGATCAAAGCCTTGTGAGTGGATTTGGTAGAAGGAAACTGAAAGAAGCCCGTCGTGTATATGTATATATAAATATGTGTGGGTGTGTTTGTGTGTCTGTATTTGTCCCCCCAACATCGCTTGACAACCGATGCTGGTGTGTTTGCATCACAGTAACTTAGCGGTTCGGCAAAAGACACCGATAGAATAAGTACTAGGCTTACAAAGGATAAGTCCTGGCGTCGATTTGCTCGACTAAAGGCGGTGCTCCAGCATGGCCGCTGTCAAATGACTGAAACAAGTAAAAGAGTATCCAATTGATTTGATCTCACAACGCAGTGTCGGTGCAAAAGCGGCGAGGCATTCTATCAACCATACTGACCACCCCTGCCAAATCGCCGTCTCCAGCCACAGTTAATAGCCACAGCCAATGGCTACAGCTTCTAATTAATTTCTCCTGCATTTCTCATCTATTGCCGGATAAATTGTCCCAGCATGAATTCTGGCTGTGATTGTTGTCTCGTCACACACTTAAACACATCAAACAACCATCTTAACTTGGCACTTAGCAACCAAACCACAAGAGTACAGTAGAAGTAACGATAACACTTCCAATACAGAAATCTTGTTCAAATACTGGAATCTGTTGTTATTGTCTTTTGGTGGTTTTTATTGTACTTTTTGTTTTTATTTTCGTTAAATTTTTAGATATTTTTTTATTGCAGTTGGTATTGTTTGTTTTGTTTTTAATTTTTCGTTGCAAGTTTTTTTTTATGTTTATAAAAAAAAAAGGCGGTGATAAAAGTTGCTCTCCTAATAAAGTCTCTCTCGTCTGCCTGATAGTCCTCTAATCTACTCCTCTAACCATGATTTCTTGACTAACTACAAATAGCAGCCAAATCTCCAAATCACGTGATTCTATCATAAAAAAAGCATGTTATATAGTCATCATCGTCATTGTCGCCGCCGCCGCCATCGTCATCATCATCATCACCATCCTCCTCCTCCTCCACCTCCTCCTCCTCCTCCTCATCATCATCATCATTATCATCATCATCATCATCATCATCATCATCATCACCACCGTCGTCGTCGTCTTCATTATCATTAGCCTTTCTACCTTAGGGGCCATTTTGATATGTCCCTATTAGTGCACCCTGAGTAGGCTTGAGTCGTCTGTTGCTTATTGATATATGGCTTAACATAAGGATTCAAGAAAAGGTAATTTCAATCGTGTTCTATTGGTTCTACGAA
>NW_021831702.1:22500-25000 GCF_006345805.1 Octopus sinensis | reverse complement strand
TCATAATAACACAACAGTTGTCTTCAGCCTCCTCAACCACATCCACCTCTCCCTTTGACCGGGTAGGGGAGGTGGCATCCAGTGACTGTTCCAGGACCTTACCATGGTCCTGGGGGCAGTTCTTTTTAATGTGGCCTGGCTGCAGGCACGAGTGACACTTGTGGGGACGTCCCTCAAGTATCACCGGATACCTGCAGCCAGCCATTTAAAAAAAATCTGGAAAAACCAGATCTGTTGCGGCCGATGGGGTCCACAGGGTTAAAATCGCTCTTGACCCTTCCCAGTCGACCGCCGGCAATACCCTTACATTTAAGAGTCTGGGCCCGCTATCCCCCAGTCCCCGTCCGATGGTATCTTCAATCCAACCCGCCTTGGTGCCTGGGGGTAACCCACATACTCAGGCTCTTATTAATTTCCTCCCGCTGTACAACGGGAGGAACAGAATTTCGTTGCCCTCTAAAGGCTGACTCGCAAATTTGTGAGCCATTTCCCGGATGTCAAACAGAAACCATACGGTTGCATGTTTGAAACCATGGGATATGTGTTTCACAGAGCACAAATAGTCTTTCAGTTCATTTTCTATAACTGGTTTTGGGAAGACGGCGATGGAATCAAGAACTTTAGAATAAGTTCTAACCACCACCATTCTCTCCTCCATATCTTTTATCCGCTGCTTGGGTGGGACAATCTCCCACTCCAAAGCAGCGGCACCATTCTTTATCGTCAAGAGGAAGAAAGTTCAAATGTCCACAAAAATAGAAATACACTAGAAAGAGAAAAACAAAAAGTCCGAACGAAAAATAAATAGTAAAAAATACGACAAAAGAAAACAAAAAGGACAGTTCAAAAAACAGAAGGAAAAACACGGAAGAAATACAAATATGGTTCCAAATGGCAACTACACAATTCCGGCCACATGTACTCCTGGCCCTCTCCTTTGGCTGGTACTCAGAGCTGGAATCTTAAATCCACAGAAGACGAATCTTCGCCACAATGGGCCACAAAAATTTTTAATGACTGGAAATAACTTCAATTTTTGGGCGGGGATACACCCCCAACATTTTTTCAACAAGCAAAAATCACAATAGTCGCCGAGAGCAGGCGAAATTGTCCCGGAGCTGGGCGAAATTTACTGAAAAACATTCCAAAACAATAAATCACGCCCGGCTCAAAACAAACAAAATCACCTACCTCGCACGGACTTCTTAATTTTCAGTTTTAGGACAGAATACACTAGCTCATGTCCTCCTTGTTCAAGTGTTGAAGTAAAACACCAATGCGCATATGCGGAAGTAAGCAAGCTATTTACCACACATCCACTCCTACGCCTATTCGACATAAAAATAAAGAAAACTGTTTAGTAATCAGACACTCAGATCGATATAATCGATAATAGATACCGTCCAAAATCTTCGCAGGTTTTTGCCCCTTATCTGAGAAATCGAGTTCATTAAGAACTGTAGAGGCTTTGTCTATTGAAGTTGGTTATATAGCGTTCTGAGTTCAATCCCCAGGTAGGTTTGATATTTCTTTTCATCCATGCGAATTTAAAAGAACGAGTAACTTACTATAGGCACAGGCGTGGCTGTATGGTAAGAATCTTGCTTCCCAACCACATGGTTCCGCGTTCAGTCCCACGGTGTCGTCTACACGTGGCACCTTGGGCAAGTGTCTTCTACCTCGAACCGACCAAGACCTTGTGAGTGAATTTGCTAGACGGTAACTGAAAGAAGCCCGTCGTATGTGTGTGCGTATGTATGTGTGTGTGTGTATTTGTCCCCCACCACCGCTTGACAACCAGTGTTGGTGTGTTTACGTCCCCGTTATTTAGCGGTTCGGCATGAGAGACAGATGGAATAAGTACTCGATTTGTTCGACTTAAAAACTTTCAAGGTGGTGGACCAGCATGGCCGCAATCAAATGACTGAAGCAAGTAAAAAATAAAAATAAAAGTCAAATACAAGGTGTAAGGGTGTGCGAAAGGGTTAGTTTAATTAGGGCCCAAGCCTCGTCACACCAAATTCTCACTCGACACTGGTCTTCCAAACCTGAAAACAGCGAACAACATCGGAAACAACTAATATTATTACAAGTATTTCTACTGCTGCTGCTGTTGGTGTGACCACCACCACCACCGAGACCACCACCACCACCACCCCCACTACTACTATTACTACTACTACCTTCACCCCCCACTACTACTACTACTACTACTACCATCACTAGCACCATTACCTCCACCACGACTCCTGCGACGACGATGACCACCATCACTACTACTACCACTACCATCCGCAGCACCACTACAACAACTACTACTACGACGACGACAATCACACTACTACTACTACTAGCACCACCACCACCACTACTACTACTACTACTACTACTACTACAACATCAACAAGAACTACTACTACTACTACTACTACTACTACTACTACTACTGCTGCTGCTGCTGCTGCCGCTACTGATGCTCTTTACTACTATTACCACCACC
>NW_021831702.1:0-15000 GCF_006345805.1 Octopus sinensis | reverse complement strand
TTCGATTCCTGACGGTGCGTTATGTTCTTCACGTTGCTCGGTTCACTCAACTGGCAAAAATGAATAGTACCTGTATATCAAAGGGCCAGCTTAGTCACACTCTGAGTCGTGCCGAATCTCCCTGAGTTCTACGTTAATGTTACGCGTGTTTGTGGAGTGCTCAGCCACTTGCACGTTAATTTCATGAGCAGGCCTTTTCATTGATCGGGTCAACTTGAACACTTGTCGCAACTGACGGAGTGCCAATTTTATTTTATGTTATTTTATTTTATTTTTTTAGAGCGATGGACGAAAGTATCATATTATTTACCTATTTCTTTACTACCCACAAGGGGCTAAACACAGAGGAGACAAACAAGGACAGACAAACGGATTAAGTCGGTTATATCGATCCCAATGCGTAACTCGTACTTAATTAATTGACCCCGAAAGAATGAAAGGCAAAGTTGACCTCGGTGGAATTTGAACTCAGAACGTAGCGGCAGACGAATATCACATTATTTACTGTTTTCAAGTTCTGTCGAGAGGCGAATTTGCATTTGGTCTTTAAGGAGTCGATTTAATATATGATCTGAACTTGTCTAAAGTCTTCGACTACCGATGGAAGCGATGTCGTTAATATACGGCATATTTTCGGAATATCTAACCTGACGGAGCCCATTCCTTTCCGGGTTTGGTCACAACCGAGGGAGACGAGGGAGAAGGAGTGGAGGGAGAGACAGGGAATTAGAAAGAGCGGTGTGTGTGTGGTGGTGGGGGGAGAAAGACGCAAAAGAAATCGTTTCAGTGTAGAACTGTTACTTTGATTATCGATCCCAAAATGCAAGAAATAGCTGCTAAATTTCTCTCAATAACACCTTGACACCATTCTGCTCTCATACAAAAAGAAGAATACATTGCACAATTTCCATCTAGATCTCCAAACAAACACTACATTCATAAACAGACCCCTTATTGGCCATAGCTGTGCTCGAGCAGGTCTGGCAAAGAATTAAACAACGACAACTGCATGGTATACAACATCTTCAGTCTCAAAATTGTCTTTCTCTATTCTGCAGTCACCGGTGTCATCGATGACTCCGATATGGCTCCGATTCTCGATTGATGATAAATCTATTTACTAAATAAATACTCCCTTTTAAAGTCTAGCCAGGCTCATGGGCCCGGTTTCCCGGTTTCTATGGCGTATGTGTTCCCCAGCTGGACGGGACGCCAGTCCATCGCAGCGTTACTCATTTTTGCCAGCTGAGTTGACTGGAGCAACGTGAAATTAAGTGTTTTGCTCAAGAACACAACGCATCGCCAGGTCCAGGAATCGAAACCACAATCTTACAATCATGATGCTGACACCCTAACCACTAAGCCCGCGCCTTCACAAATTGATTTACTAGTGAAACTATAATTGGCGATCTGCCTGCTATTTCTAATACACTAAAAAAATAAAATAAAGATTACGTCGCAACTTCTTCATTGACTCGACTCTGCTGCGGTCTCCTTCTAGTTAGGACTCACACCATTAGCCACAAAGAATAATCTCTAATCCGAGCCTACTCTAATCTTCTAAGAATGCGTGTTGCAACTTGAAGATCCACCCACCACACGCGATAGATTGGCGGTTGCACGGGCGTAAAAGCTACGTTGTTATCCTCATTCTGTAAACGGTGGCTTTTAACGGGTGGAGAGCTGAACCATCCTGGGTTACAGAAGATTCGCAATCTAGACTAGGGTCTGAAAGTTTACCACACCATCGTGGGTTACACCATGGTTCCTCTGCTTTGTGGCAGAAGTAGGAAGAAAGAGTGAGAGAAAGTCGTGGTGAAAGTCTACAGCGGGGTTCAGCACCTCTCCCCGCCGGATCCTAGCGGAGCTTAGGTGTTTTTGCTCAATAAACACTCACAATGCCCGGTTTGGGAATCGAAACCGCGTTCTTACGACCGCGAGTCCGCTGCCCTAACCACTGGGCCATTGCGCCTCTACCTGTCGTCATTAATAGACAGAACATAATTTTCTGAAAATCAACAGGTTGTATTCGGTTTACTCAAAAACATATATAAACTGGATTCTGTCAGTCTTACCAGAAAACCTTGCAGTCGAAGGTTTTAAAACTTAATTCATTTATGCCCGGCCTTCTGTCAGAGAAGAATTTATAAATTTAGCAGTTAAATATGGACTTAGCAACGTTATGTCTTGGTACTGTAAACCTGGAAAGGGGTGTCCCTATGCATGTCCGGAAAATTCGCCGTAAACATTGTGACCGTGGGAAATTTTGATGTTGAAAATTTTGCTAAAAACGCGGCACAGAAACAGACTGTAAACTAGAAAACTCACTTTAAAGAAATTGCCTTTCTCTAATTAGTAGGTTGGTTGATGAAGTTGCTATTTTAAGAAAACAGCTACTTTTTTTCTAGCAATGTATTTTTTATGGCGAATTTTCCAACGACAAAAATGTTTACGGCCAATTTTCCAACGGTAAAAATGTTTACGGCGAAAATTCCTATAACCGATCGGCTCCATGCATCAAATCAAAGCATTTTCCATAGCACAATCTACCTGGAAACACCGGAGAAAACTTTCCTCATATATGTCAAATTAAATCTGGGGCGTTTATAAATTTTTCATTTTGACAAGAAACCGAAGGACGTACAACAAGAATAATCAAGCAATTTATGCAAGACCAGAAATTCCATGTGGTGCAGTGGACAACACATTCTCTGGATTTAAATCTGATCGGAGATTTTATGAAAACGGGTCGACATAAATTCTTTGCAAAGAAAATCCAGGAAATTGAATCATTGAATTATTACATAACCTAAAGGATGACAAGAATTTCAGATAAAGTTTATAGATTCTAGATCCCGTAGATCTCATTACCTTTTTAAAGAAATTTGGTGTAACTGACCAATTATGGATTTTTTCGGTTTGAACAGCAGTTTTTCCTAGCGGTGTCATATGAAATTGTCACCCATAATTATGACCCTAGTATCGATCTATTGCATTTCAATCTCTATTAGGGTTAGGGTTAGAGTTAGGGTTAGGGTTAGGTTTAGGGGTAGGACGGGAAGGGTATCTTTTTTTCTTCAGAAATGTAAATAAACCCAATCTGTTTCTTAAACAAGGGACATATTCACACGGCACAGAATGTTTTTTTTTACCTCAATAGAGGTATTTGATTGGTTGAAATTGCAGAAATTGAAGAAAAAAAACAACAAATATCTTACAAACTATAGAATTTTCTCAAAAAAGCTAAGAGAAAAAGATGTTTTATAAACGCATTCTACCAGTATACGAAGTTTAAAAGTGTTTAGTTACGTGGAAATTTGTTAAAAACTGCCGTTCAAACCGAAAAGATCCCCAATTATTAGTACCTTATGATCTTCTTCTCTTTCTTTGGCGCATAACATTGTTACATCTTATCGGAAATACTTTTAAATGTTCTTAAATTAAATGATATTCATTATTCTAGTGCTATTGATACTATCAATAATTGCATTAGGCTGATTTATTATATGGTTATGTTTAACTTTGAAAGAAAAAACGTAAATAAAAATATTTTCTTTTTCTGTTCTCCCTTGTTTGAATCGGAAGTAATTAAACAACCGGAATTAATATCAATCAAAGACTTTGGGCTGTTTTATATGACTTGGTTGTTGTGTTTATTTGTTGTTATAGTTTTGCTTTTTGTTGTGGTTGTCTTTGTTATTTGGTCTTTGATGTCTTGGCTGTTGTTGGGTCGTTGTTGTGTCAATGCGCTGCCAAATCTGTTTGTGACGTCCATCTTCTCGCGATAAGTTACTGCTTTTGACGTGTGCTAAACGTGACTACAATAAGAGGTGTTGTTGAAGTTGTTGTTGTTGAAGTTGTTATTATTTAGTCCCAGATAATGAACCCATGATCATAGGCCAGCCAAACATGACCATCCAATTGTTTCCACAACCAGCATAGTGTATCTAGGATTATGTCATCCTATGATCTTACGTTTTTTTTTAGGAGTGGCTGTGTGTTAAGTAGCTTGCTTGCGAACCACATGATTTCGGGTTCAGTCCCACTGCGTGGCACCTTGGGTAAGTGTCTTCTACTATAACCTCGGGCCGACCAAAGCCTTGTGAGTGGATTTGGTAGACGGAAACTGAAAGAAGCCTATTGTATATAAATATATGTGTGTGTATGTGTGTGTGTGTGTGTGTGTGTGTGTGTGTATGTGTTTGTGTGTCTGTGTTTGTCGCCCCAACCATCGCTTGACAACCGATGCTGGTGTGTTAATGTCCCCGCAACTTAGCTGTTCGGCTAAAGAGACCGATAGGATAAGTGCTAGGCCACAGTCAATTGACTGAAACAAGTAAAAAGAGTAAAGAGAGATGCAATGCAAGTGTGGGGGAATTTTGGTTATTATTTCTAGCAAGCGAGACGACCAGGTACAGGCATCCTTATTGACCTTTCTAACAGTGTCGATGTAGATAAAGAAGGAGAACATCATGGAGTGCCCCTACAGCTGCTCGATCTAATAGAAAGCGCAGTCAAATCACCGTCGCAACACACGTGAATAAATGTTTGGTACGCCTTAAAAACGTATCTTAAAACACATAGAATAATGTAGTTTTAGATAGACATATGTCTGATTAAAGGACGGTTTGAAAATATTTGATCATACGTTTGCTCGGTAAGAGTTCACCTAGGGTTAAGGAACTACAACATCGACAAGGATGACGTCGATTTAAGAGGGCTGGGGGAATCTATATATGCGTATTCTTCCAGCTAGAAATGGCAGCCACACCCCTCAGAAAACGCACTTCACAATAAAATATATTTATAGGCCAGAAATGAGGGACAGTCTTAGATGAATAATGTCATAATGTAAGTCGGGATGGTCACGGCTGTGTATATATCCTTAATACGAAGATGAGTTTTGAAGGAGCGTCTGTCCGTGTAGCTAAGTGTTATCTGTGAATGTTCGACTTTGACATCAAGATTCTGCGTTAGAAGTGTGTGTATGCGCGCGCGTATGTTTAAGATGAAGGGAATATGTGTGTGTGTGTGTGTGTGAGCGTACACTTGTGAGTGTGCCTCGGTGTCTGTGATAGTGTGTATGTAAGAGCGGGAGAGAAAAAATATAGGCAGATATAGATAGATGGATAGCTAGATAGACAGAAAGAGAGAGGAGAGAGAGAGAGAGAGAGAGAGAGAGAAAGAGAAGGGAAAAGACATGAGTGGAGAGCGACAGTGTAAGAAATTGTATGTGTGTGTGTGTGTGTGTGTGTGTGTGTGTGTGTGTGTGTGTGTGTGTGTGTGACGGAGTGTGAGAGAAAGATTGCGTTTTTCTGAGAGAAAAAGAGAGAGAGTGAGAGAGAGAGAGAGAGAGATAAAGAGAGGGAGAGAAAATAGAGACAAGTAGAGCGACAAAGATAGAAAGGTGTGTGTGTGTGTGTGTGTGTGTTGTGTGTGAGTAAATCAACATTTTGCTATCGGTTACAAGAGCCATCTGGCGAAATAGCCGTAGGATATAGCTTTGTGTTGGTGGGGGTAGAGATGGCGGTGGTATGCTGGGGGGTAGCGTTGCGTTAGTCTAGTGGTGGTGGTGGTGGTGGTGGAGGTGGGGCGTTATCATCGTTGTGTACAATGGTTGTTGTTGTGCCGCACGTAGTAAGGGTTATACTTACTTGTATGGGAGGGTAGTGGGTTCGTAGTGGTAGTGGTGACGGTGGTTGTGGTGGTGGTGGTGGTGGTGGTGATGATGATGATGATGATGGCGACGATGATTGTGATAACGATAATAAAAATAATAATAATAATAATAATAATAATAATAGCAATAACAATAATATTAATAATAATAATAATAATAATAGTAATAATAATAATAATGATGATGATGATGATGATGATAATATTAATAAAAGTATAATAATAATAATAATGATAGTAATAATAATTTATTTTTTTATTTATGCTCCCTTTTCAAGCCTACCCAGGCTCATGGGCCCAATTTCCCGGTTTCTATAGCGTATGTGTTCCCCGCAGGCTGGACGGGACCCCAGTCCATCGCAGCATTACTCAAGAAACAGGAAGAGAGAGTGAGAGAAAGTTGGGGCGAAAGAGTACAACAGGGGTCGCCACCACCCCCTGCCGGAGCTTCATGGCGCTTTTAAGTGTTTTCGCTCATTAAACACACACAACGCTCGGTCTGGGAATCGAAACCGCGATCCTCCGACCGCGATTCTGCTGCCCTAACCACTGGGCCATTGCGCTTCCACAATAATAATAATGATAATAATCGTCATCATCGTCGTCATCATCATCATCATCGCCGTCATCATCGCCGCCATCATCATCATCATCATCGTCATCATCGTCGTCATCATCGGAGTTCCAGTAATAGTTGTGGTGGTAGTTGTATTAGATGTAGTAGAGGTTGCAGTCATAGTAATAGCAGAGTGGAAGAAAACAAGACAGGACCCTACACGAAAATTTCATTATATACGTGCGGACTCTCATGAGGACACACACACACCACACACACACACACACACGCACACGCACACACACACATGCTTGAATATATACCGTAAATCCTCGAGTATAATCCGCATTTTTTCCCAAAATTTAAAGGTGAAAATCCCCAGTGCGTACTATATACGAGGTTGAAAATGAAAAACATTTCCCAAACAATGTCCGAGTCTCTATTTGCTGTCCAACAATGTTTATTCAGACGCATTTTGTGATGTCGGGCACGAAAATACCTTAAGCTAATGAAGTCATAAAAGAATCATCCATAACTTGCAACATTTATTAAAATAAAAGTATTCAGAACACAGAATATCTTATAACAAAAAAACACAATTTGCAAATCCTTTCCAAATCACACATTACTGGGTTTTATTTGACGATCAAATTTCTTTTGTGAATTTTTGTGACAATTTTTTTTTTTTTTGTATGATAGCAATTTTTATAATAATGGCTAACTCCGTGAGTAAAATAAAAACGTTCCGGTCCGAATCTGGACGTGCAATCCTGAAATTGTGGATTCCTATGTTTTCATTTGTCCGATTGTTTTCGGCGACTTTTTTCTACATGATTTCTTTGTGACGAATATAATCATCATTGGGATCTGAGTCTGGAGGAGGAAGCGATGGCAACAAATTCTCCAAAACAAGATAGGGACCTGTTTACAGATCTTCCCATTCGGGGTCAGTTGCTTCAAAGCTATATATTAAGTATATATATATGCATACGTATATTTTATTATTTCTAACGAGAATAAAGTTCACAATGACTTCGAAGTTTCGGGTAGCTGAGCTATCATCAGGCTGTCCGATGATGGCTGAGCTGGTTCAAACTTCGAAGTCACTATCAATAGGATTCTTGTTTTGAAGAAATAAATTTCTATATGCGCAGGAGTGGCTGTGTGTAAGTAGCTTGCTTACCAACCACATGGTTCCGGGTTCAGTCCCACTGCGTGACACCTTGGGCAAGTGTCTTCTGCTATAGCCCCGGGCCGACCAAAGCCTTGTGAGTGGATTTGGTAGACGGAAACAGAAACCCGTCGTATATATGTATATATATATGTGTATATGTATGTATATGTTTGTGTGTATGTTTGTCCCCCTAACATCGCTTGACAACCGATGCTGGTGTGTTTACGTCCCCGTAACCTAGCGGTTCGGCAAAAGAGACCGATAGAATAAGTACGAGGCTTCCAAAGAATAAGTCCTGGTGTCGACTTGCTCGAGCATAGACGGTGCTCCAGCATGGCCACAGTGAAAAATGACTGAAACAAGTAAAAGAGTAATCCTTCAGATCAATGGAAAATTGTTATTATCACTGAACATAAAAATAAACATTAATATATGCATAAGCATATATGTGTGCATACGTATGTGTGAGTGATATGTGTGTGTGTGTGTGTATGTGAATCTCTGTGAACTTCCCAAGAAGCCATACATTACAGAACACAATACACAAGTATGGATTGTTTTTTAATACACTATAACTGAAAGACTTATAATTCCGAATTACACGATTCCTCTTATTCAACTGCTAATCTCATTTTCTTTCTCTCTGAAATTTCTCCAGTTAGAATATATTCTGAAATATCTTATGACCTTTATGAAAAATAATGTTAATCTTTAATCTTAATGGAAATAAGATGGTTTGGCTGTGATTGAGGACTGAGTTTTGGCTAAGCAACTATAATAATAAGGGCAACAGAATCACTACTGACTCTACAGCCGTTTCGAGGTGAAACACCGATTTTCTTCCAGTGAAAGGTTTTATGTGGAGATTTTCCAATTCGGTACCGTATTTATTATTCGAGCGCCAAAGAGTGGTGCAGACTCTATGTAGTTGTTCGATGAGCTAGAAATAGCCCCCCAAAACATATAACCGTCTTAAAAAGGGAAGGGTATAATGAACGGTGTAGTTTTAAATATAGCTACACTACCACTGCCACTGTCTAACAAGGTCACCACAAACACCGCTACCACTGTGTCTTCAAATCTACATGAAAATTACTACTACTACTACTCATACTACAAATACGACTACTACTATTACTACCACCACCACCACCACTACCACCACTACCACCACCACTACTACTACTACCACCACCACAACCACAGCCATCCTCACTACCACCACCACCACCACCACTACTACTACTACTACTACTACTACTGCTGCTGCTGCTGCTGCTGCAACTACTACTACTACTACGACTACTACTACAAACACCAACGGCACCACAATCTCCATAATAACCAATAATACTCATACTACAACTACTATTACTACCACCACCACCACCACAACAACAATAACCCCCCCCATGGCTGTCGTCGTCGTCGTCGTAGACGATATCGTTATTATCATCGTTATCACGTTTATTATGAACCTCTGCCTTCTGTCTGTCGACTAATTGATACACACACCTACACTCACACCCACACACACATATACAGACATATGCACATACATACATACATACATACATACATACATACATAGACGTACACGTACATGCATCCAAATATTCACCCACCTTTACCCGTCCCCCACCCCCCATATCTACGACACTATCGCCATCTACCGACCCCACCTTTCTATCCAAACTCAGCAATGTATCTCACATCCCGCACCTCCCACTTCTTCTTCTTCTTCTTCTTCTTCTTCTTCTTCTTCTTCTTCTTCTTCCTCCTCCTCCTCTTCCTCCTCCTCCTCTAACTATTACCACCACAACAGCTACTACCATCATCAGTATGTTCATTATCAACATCACCACCACCACCACTTTGAAAGATTCTTCACCGATTCTTCACTAGACATAGCAGCTAAATCACCCTCACATCACGACACCTACCGTATTACAAAAATGTTGGATGACGCGATCCTTGATTTTTTGTCTATAGAGGAAAAGTGGAATGGTCACAGATGGAGCGGCTTTGATCATGTGTCTGCTCGGTCAGAACTGACCTGTGTCTAAACAACCCCAGCATTATCAACACCACCGCCGCCACCACCTTCACCACCACCACCGCCGCCGCCACCACCACCAATAATAACATAACCACCAGCAGCGCCTGCTAGAACAACATAATTATCACTGACAACCCTCCCACGACCACCTCTTTTATCGTATACCACCCACTCTATCTCACTGCCCTACCCACTTGTTCACCAACAGCAGAGTGCTTCACCCCCAACCCCGACGCTCATTGCTTTCGGCAATCAGACCTGCTCCCAACATCACGCCATCACCATCTCCACCACCTTCATCATCATCATCATCATCATCATCATCATCATCATCATCATCATCATCATCATCATCAGCATCATCATCATCATCGTGGTGGTCGTCGCCGCCACTGCCGTCACCATCGTCATCATGAACCCCACCTCACTTCCACCATTGCACTCTTCATCATTATCATCAGCAGCAGCAGCAACAACAACATCGTCATCACTAGTGCCGCCACCACCGTCGATACCGACACCACCGCCGCCATCACCACGACTACCACCGTCGTCGTCGTCGTCGTCATTCCCATTCTTTCCTTTCTTCTCTTCGTTACCATCATCATAATCATCACCATCGTCATCATCATCACCACCACCACCACCACCACCACCACCACCACCACCATGATCACCCACTTCCACCGCCTCTATCACTGCTGCATGACCCCCTTCGCCCCACACAGCCACCGCCGCCGCCGCCACCATCGTAGATATCGACAGACACATCCAACAAGCGAGGTGTTCCTCAGCTCCCCCACCCCTGCAGGAGCGTGGTATACATACACTAACTGTGTGGCATATCGCGCCGTCCTGCCGCAAGGTCACACCGAACTGTCTAATTTTAGGTGTAAGAGGCGGGCAGGAGACATGTACGAACACGTCCACCTTGCCCCACCTTCTACATCTCCTCCCTCTCCTTCTCTCTCTCTCTCTCTCTTCACAAAACACACCAACACTTGTCTGAACTTCATCAAGCGTTCGCTACGCCCATCTGTTTTACGTCTGTCGTCCACAGTAGCATTTTCTTCCCTTTTTCTTATGCCCCTTTTTTTTTTCTTTTTGGTATCCATTTATTTATTTATTTATGTATTTTTGTTTTTTAATTCGCGATTACAATAATGATAACCGTAATAATTGATAAGAACAGACAATCATAACGATAATGATTTGCTTTATTGGCCACAAGGGCCTCAGAATATCAGGAGAATACGAGTTCGTGAAAAAAACAAAGATTAAACTAAAGATGGTGGAGTGATTTACACCGAGTAAAGAACAATAAGAAAAGAACAAAACAAACAAAGGTGAAACCGACAAAAACGATATTCGACAACAATAAAGATATAACAAAAGAACAAAAAACTAGCAAAAAGAGCTCAAAAACAGAGGTGGTGGTGATGGTGGTTGTGGTGGTGGTGGTGGTGGAGAGGAATCAATTTAAATTCAATAATAATATTAATTTTTAGTATTAAAGGACGACACAGGAGAGATGTGGGCTGTCAACATATTTGGCCCCAGTTTTTGACTGGTATTATAATTAATGTAATGAGATCGTTGCATAATCCCCAAAATACACATTTTGGTGATAATGATGATGGTTATGGTGATGGTGGTGGTGGTGGTGGTGGTGGTGGTGGGGTGGTGGTGTAATGTAAGAAGGAAATGGAATCTACTTCAATATTTGTCCGCTGTTACAATGATTTCTTTATATAGCTGCAGGGGTAGGTGTCACACTGTGGAGTCAAATTTAATTATCTCTTGTATTTGATTGGCACTTATAATTATTTCCAATATAACTACAGAATCACGTTTTTGAGAGAGAGAGAGAGAGTGAGAGAGAAAGAGAGGGAGAGCGAGAGAGGGAGAGAGAGAGAAAAATGGCGTATTATTAATTTAATCAACCTCAGTATTTTACAGGTACTCTTTTTGTGGCGTTTAATATACTAATAGGGTTGGGTAAATTTGGTGGCGGGATTTTTGCTGATTTCCTCGATCTATAGGTGAGGATGATGATGATGATGAGGAGGAGGAGGAGGAGGAAGAGGAGGAGGAGGAAGAGGAGGATGGGGAGGGGGGAGGATGGCGAGGAGGTGTATGAGTAGGAAGAAGAAGACCAAGAAAAAAGTGAGAGGGGAAACATTGGGGTGTATTAGTAGGCAATAATCACAAAGTAAAGTAAGTTGTAATATGTAACAAATATAAGTAAGACACCCATGGACTATTAATCAATTTTAGAAGACGCAAATTCCCTTTAACAATAAATTATTAATGCGTTCTCAACAAGCTCTGGTAGATTCGAATGGAAATATCTAAGCGTTGTCGTTTTCCATCATCAGAGAATATCCCTGTCTTTATTCGATATATGTTGGAAACATTAGCACATTACGGTGTTTCGACTTTATGGTGAGTCTCCTCAGTCAAAGGTACTCCACATGTTCGATGAATTTAGCATGAGTACAGGCTCTTGTTTATAGAAATCAGCGAACAGGTTTATTAGCCGATGCAGATAAATGTCTGCTAGACAAATGATAATTCACATTGACGTATCTATTCTGAATACGTCCAGGCAGATTCAAAAGTGAACATCGGATGGCTATTGCTTTTCGTCACCAGATAACTACTCCTCTTTAGTCTCAACATGAAAATATCATAAATGAACTGCGATAATACATAGATAAAATTAAATAAATAAAAAAATTGATACATATTACAGGATTCTGAGATTCGTGTTGTGAGAAGTACGGCATTGTTGAAAGTCCTTGTTCAGTGTTAAATTTCTCTTTCTCTTTTCTCTTTTACCTGTTTCAGTCATTTGACTGCGGCCATGATGGAGCACCGCCTTTATGTATATAACGATAGTCTTCCATAAGATAAACTAATCTGTAATAACGGGAAATGGAAGAATTTATGATATTTTGAAAGAAATTTATTCTTAGGTTTGTTAATTTTTAACATGCCCATCCTCAGTTGTGTGGTGAGAAGCTTGGTTTCTAACCACAAGGTTCTGAGTTCAGTCCCACTGCGTGACATCTCGGGTAAGTGTCTTCTACTATAGCCTCGGGCCAGCCAGATTTTTGTGAGTGGATTTGGTAGACGGAAACTGAAAGAAGTTCGTAGTATGAAAATGTGTGTGTTTGGGAGTCTTTGTGACTGTGTTTGCCCATCATCACAATTTAACAACCGGGGTTGGTATGTTTATGTCCTTGTAACATAGCAGTCCGGTGAAATAAGTACCAGGCTTAAGAAAAAAGTACTGGGGTCGATTCCTTCGGTTAAACATTTTAAAAGTTGGTGCCCCAGCATGGCCGCAGTCCAGTGAGTGAAACAAGTAAAAAGAAAAAACACAGGAGTGGGTGTGTGGTAAGTAGCTTGCTTACCAACCACATGGTTCCGGGTTCAGTCCCACTGCGTGGTACTTTGGGCACCTCTCTTCTACTGTAGCCTCGGGCCGACCAAAGGCTTGTGAATGGATTTGGTAGACGGAAACTGGAAGAAATCCATCGTATATATATATATATATATACATTTGTGTGTGTATGTGTGTTGTATTTGTCCCCTCAACCATCGCCTTGACATATATATATTGTATTATATATACCGGAGGTAAACACATAAATGTGAAACAAGGTGGAAAAAAGAGTACTCAAATACCAGTGGTAGAGTAATATGCTTATTTAAAGCAGCAGAAAATTGACAAAAACCTGTTACTCAGAGTTTCCGTTGCCGTTCATCGGACAGTTTTTGCAAAAAAATGTCCGATGAACGGCAACGGGAAACTCAGAGTAACAGGTTTTGTTGAATTTTCTGCTGCTTTGATTAAAGTATATATATATATATATATTATATATTATATATATATATATATATATATATATATTATATATATTATATATATATATATACATATATATATATATATAATATATATATATGTATGTTTGTATGTATGTATGTATACTCACACACAAACACACGCGTTTATTTCTATATCTAATAAAAAATACTCCCTTTTAAAGTCTAGCCAGGCTCATGGGCCCAGTTTCCCGGTTTCTATGGCGTATGTATTCCCCAGCTGGACGGGACGCCAGTGCATCGCAGCGTTACTCATTTTTGCCAGCAGAGTGGACTGGAACAACATGAAATGAAGTGTTTTGCTCAAGAACACAACGCGTCGCCCGGTCCAGGAATCGAAACCACAATTTTACGATCATTACCCTAACCAGTAAGCCACGCGCCTCCACATTTCTATATATACATGGGTATAGATATATGCGTGTGCATATATACATATGCATATATATATATATATATATATTATATATATATATATATATATATATTAATGAAGGGTGAAATTAATTAATTTGGAATAATTATCAATTACACCAAGTAGTCTTCGGCATGTGTAAAAGCTCATTCGAGGAGAATTTAAGTAATACTAAGCAATAAAGGGTTTAGCAACGAATTGCCTTACCACACCGATTTAGAAATAGCAGTCAAGAGTTATAGCTATTTCTTCTACTAAAAGGGAGATCTCAGTAAAAACAGCAATTGGAATTGCTATTTAAATTCGGTATGTGGTAGGCAATTCGTGCTAAACCCTTTATTGCTTAGTATATATTATATATATATATATATATATATATATAGTATATATATATAATATCAGAGTGACCGACCAGGCTATCAGACGTTGCTACACATCGCTGGTCACAATGCGCTTCGCATTGTTTTAGCCTTCAAATGACGCCACCCCGCTGGCTAAGCGGGCAGGCCAACAGAAGAAAGAGTGAGAGAAAGTTGTGGCGAAAGAGTACAGCAGGGATCTCCACCAGCCCTTGCTGGAGCATCGTGGAACTTTAGGTGTTTTCGCTCAATAAACACACACAACGCCCGGTCTGGGAATCGAAACCGCGATCCTACCATTGGGCCATTGCGCTCCATATATTCCATATATATATATTATCATTATATATATATATATATATCTATAAGTAGGTAAATGAATTATCCTAGTATGGACAATAGAATATATATATAGATTATATATTATATATATATATATAATATATATATTATATGTGGGGTGTGTGTATATATATATATGGAACAAGAGCGCACAGACGACAATAAAACATCCAGACAGGTAGATGATACAAAGACGGACAGGTAAAAAACTAGAACCGGTCATTCGCGGCTGTCTCTCATCATTCAAGTTTGTATGTATGTATGTATGTATGTATGTATGTATGTATGTATGTATGTATGTATGTATGCATGTAGTCACTAATAAAAGTTAGTACTTAGGTAATATAGATAATAAAGAAATGACATTTGAAATACGCAAATAAATAAATGAATAAATAAAATATATAAATAAAATACTAAACAGCCGTCGACCATGACCGTCCCTGCACAAAAAGAAACAGAAATAAAGTAAATATAATAAAATGAAACACCAGCCTCCATCCACCCCAAACACGACCACCC
>NW_021831701.1:25000-34231 GCF_006345805.1 Octopus sinensis | reverse complement strand
TATATCATATATATACATACATATATATATACATATATCAATGAAATCCTAAATGCACAAAAGTATGACTCTGTCTCTCTCTCTCACTATATCTATATATATAATATATATATATATCTATATATATTTATTTATATATGTATGTATAATTCATAACGCACATACGTACATTTACATATATCCATATACATGCATCTAATATATATATATATATATATATATACATACATACATACATACATACATACATACATACATACATACATACATACATACGTACACACATACATACATACATAATACATGCATACATACTTACATACATACATACATACATACATACATACATACATACATACATACATACATACATACATACTCGCGTTCCCAAACTCAAACACGTACATATATATATAATGTGTGTGTGTGTGCCTATACATGATCAAATATGTAAACAAAATCTTTATATATATTAATCTAGATATAATATATATATTCTAAATACCCACAGCCTGAGCAACATAAAGTTTATTATTAAGTCACTCACTAACCCCCCCCACACACACACACATGTTCACACACACGCGCGCGCACATACACACTAATCTATATACACATATACACTAATATATATGTAACTCGTAACACGTCATTGATCCATTCTATCGTTATATCTATATTGGCTAAACCCCCTACTATGTTCATTTTCATTCTTCCTTATACATGAGCATACTTATATACATGCATTTGTATATATTTCTTGTACCTATGTCCTACAATGGCCCAGTATGTATGTTAACATATTGGTCCAGTGATTGTGAAAGCCTAATACATTGTTTTCTGATCTAGGCCTTGAAGTTAACATTATTTTTTCTTGGTATGAAAATGAAAATATCCACTGCTCTCTACTTCAAAGTTAATAATCATAAACAAATTCATATTACAGAAACAGGGTTTCATACACTCTATGTTTCATGGATGTTTATCTGTAAATGTGGTCCCATATGAGTCTCTGTATGGTTGCATGACTTTCAATAAATAGCAGCCAAAACCAACTTGGATGAAACACTGACAGCTTAAAAAAAGAAATAGAATCAATGAGGCTGTATCGGTTTTTTGTTTTTTCGTTTTCGTTTGCCGTGGCAGTGTTCGCTCGTGTATGGTGAGATGCAATTTTCGCTGTGAAAATGTAATGGGTGTTAATATTTTAGAAGTTTCTAAAACAAGCCCTTCTAGTCTACGCCCGGCTATAAATCGTGTTTCGAAGTTGACAAGATTACGCGAGTCAAATAATAATAATAATAATAACAATAATAATAATAATAATAATAATAATAATAATAATAATAAATAATAATAATAATAATAATAGTAATAATAATAATAATATTAATAATAATAATAATAATAATAATAATAATAATATAATAATCCTTTCTACTATAGGCACAAGGAGACTAGTCGATATATACCGACCCCCAGCGTTTCACTGGTACTTAATTTATCGATCCCGAAGGGCTGAAAGGCAAAATCGACCTCGGCAGAATTTGAACTCAAGATGTAACATATAATAACAATAATAATAATAACAACAACAACAACAACAATAATAATAATAATAATAATCACACAGATAAAGAAATTAAGGCCAGATATAGTTGTCAGAGATCACGAAGAAAAAATGCTTTCTAATTGATGTATCAATACCAGCAGATGACAACGTTTCTCTAAAAGAAATGGAGAAACTTTCAAAATACAAAGACCTGGAAATAGAGGTAACCAGAATGTGGAATCTGAAAACATAAACAATTCCTATCATAGTAGGTGCATTAGGTATAATAAAAGAATATTCAGACAAATACATAACCAAAACACCAGGACTTACAAATATATACAACACACAGAAAATTGCACTACTGGGCACAGCACACATCCTACGCCAAACACGTTCAATACAGTAACCATAAGAGCATCACAGCAAACCACAGCACATACCCATGGCACACAGAGCTGCGCTCGGTAGTGAAGTGAAAGCACGTTGTAAAAATAAATCTACTGAATTAAAGTACCAGTTGACTGGTACTTTAATTTTGTGATCCCCATGGGATGATGAAAAGGCAAGAATATAAAGGGTTAAGAAAAAGTACCACAAAGCATTCCATTAGAGTGACGGACAAAATACCTCATAATATTTCTTCAAACTCTTTTACATTCTTAGTCCAAATCTTGCGAGATCGATTTGGCATTTAATCCCTGGGGCGATGGTATCGACTATCAGACGACAATCAAAATCTGCTAACTTTGTGCCTAATTTAGAAACAATTATAGTTATAATGGCATTAAAATAAAGCATTTAGATGCCATCGCCTGAAATTCTTTAAAGACACGTCTTCATAAAATGGAAAAATAAATTCCGAATATGTGTTGATTACTGCGAAATAAGCAATAAAACAAATCAACTTCCACGCGGTTTTTTTTTGCTCTTATTTTTTTCTTTTCTTTTACACATTTAACTTTTAAAATAAAAATGTAATGTTATTTATTTCTGTTAAGCGTAGCAGCAGTCTGAACGATCTCTATAAACATTTTGTTCTTTTTTTTCCAAAGCACACTTTCTGTGTTTGTCAGTCATCCACAGACGCAAAGGAGAGATCAAGAGTTTTCGATAATTGTGTAGTTTTTATATTGTTTTCTCAATTTCATTTACTTTGTCTCGACATTTAAGAAGTGGTTGGTAAAAAATAATTTCATTCTTTCATTCCTTATCCACTATTATTATTATTATTATTATCATTATCATCATCATCATCATTATTATTATTATTATTATTATTATTATTATTATTATTATTATATTTATTATTTTCATTATTATTATCATTATCATTATATTATTATTATTATTATCATTATCATCATCATCATTATTATTATTATCATTATCATCATCATCATTATCATTATTATTATTATTATTATTATTATTATTATTATTATTATTATTATATTATAATTATTATTATTATTATTATTTTCATTATTATTATCATTATCATTATCATTATTATTATCATTATCATTATTATTATCATTATTATTATCATTATCATTATCATCATCATTATTATTATCATTATCATTATCATCATCATTATTATTATTATCATTATCATCATCATTATTATTATTATTATTATTATTATTATTATTATTATTATTATTTATTATTATTATTATTATTATCATTCTATGTTTGACTTTTGCTTTACATTTGCACAAGCTGGCTCCAAGTTTCCCCCCAGAGACCTCAAGAGACAACAAGTTGGAAGTTCGTGTTGGTGTTATGCCTAGGGTGCCATATATTTGGTTTTGTACTTATTGTTGTACTAGTGAATGCCTAAAAAAAACCATACGAAATTATGTTTGTTTTAAAACTTGAGATTACATAGAAAGTATTTTGCATAGGATATGAGCAGTTCCCATGAGCACTATCTTTTCAATTTCTGCCATTTTGGGGTTTCCTGGTATCTGAGTTAGGTAGCAATCAGCCCCTTTTGCTATCATTCTCAGGGCACCTATGACAACAGGTATTGTTTTAGTCTTCAGGTTCCACATTTTGCTGATTTCTACTTCCAGATCTTTATATTTGCTCAGTTTCTGATAGGTCTTGACAGATACGTTTATATCGATTGGTTATTATTATTATTATTATTATTATTATTATATTATTATTATTATTATTATTATTATTATTATTATTATCATTATTATTATTATTATCATTATTATTATTATTATTATTATTATTATTATTATTATTATTATTATTATCATCATCATCATGTTTATTGTCTCGGTATTTCAACAATTACGTATACAAATCCACATTTTTTTTACTATTCGTATTTATTACCGTTCAGATCTATCTGATTATTATTGCAGGGGAAATATGGTTTAAATTATTTCTTCAGTATTTCCGTATCCATGCAATTAATCGACTCCTTTAAGAGCAATAAAACCACGACAGTTCATGCATTAAGCATTCACAGTTCTCATTTAGCTTACACAACTGTATGCGTCGGGTAGACAATTCTACACATTATGCAGTCAAATTACCATCCAGATATGATTGCATCAAAATGTGCTGATCACAGAGTTCATATCGATATAATTGATTTCATTGTTTACTATAATTGATTAACCTTATATCTACCCCATCAATCAAATTGATTAACCTTATATCTACCCCATCAATCAAAAGTTATGATAAGAGATATTCTAGCCAAGCTCATCACGATTTTTATAGATATTTAAATAGCATTGTGTAACGTATCATTTTCTTATTTAAGGCGGTATGGTATGTTTTGGGAGAGGTTTGGGATCTCTTTCTTGCAATTCGAGCGACCACGTATGGCTCCTGCATCGTTGGAATAAACCGGAGACGACCAAGGGTGACATGTGTGGCTTGTGAAGTTAACTGTTAGAGGTTTATGGGGCCCAGGGTTGTGATGTATATCAGGCTGTTTGTTGCTCATCGAAATGATATAACAAGAGACAATCTGTTTCCTATTGATATAAGTTTACTGTTAACGTTTAAGCGCCCGAGGCAAAGTAGTCGCTGCATGTGATTAAAATCTATATAACTTCTCATCAAGAAAAAACAATTCTTAAATTATTCATCACAAGGCAATGTCTAGAAGGAGCTGGTTATAATTACGAATTATATGTCATATCTTCGATCAGATACAATCTGATTATAAAGATATTGAACGAATACACTCAGATGAAAGTCAGCATCACATAATAATAATAATAATAATAATATAATAATAATAATAATAATGTGCGTGTGCGCTGTGTGCGTGCGTGTTACTGTAGACAACGGGAACGGGTAAAACTAAACGACAAGTTCTGTAAATCAAGACCGACTAAATTGTTTAGAGGGAAACCATCTGCTGCTGTCGCTGTTGTAGTAGGTCTCGCAGACCTAAAGCAAAAACATCGAAACCTTAAACATCCCGGATCTTGATAAAGCGTTGTGTATCGAGAAGTATAATATTTCTAAGCGCGGAGTTTTAAGTGACATACAACAGACTTTGACATTAATTTTCTTGTAGAATAATTTTGTAATAACATATCAATAAATATTTACATAAACCTAAAATACATGCATATTTTGCTCTGCTCATGACAAATTGTGTAGATTATACAACGAAGAGAAATATTTTATGAAAATTCTTTTCTAATCTAAGCACAAGGCCCGAAATTTTTGGGGAAGGGGCTGGTCGACACAAAGACACATAAACACACACATACACACAAACACACACACACACACACATACACACACACACACACACATATAGATATGACGGGTTTCTTTCACTTTCCCTCTACCAAATCTCACCCAAGTCTTTGGTGGGCCTGAGGCTATTGTAGAAGACATTTGCCCAAGGTACTATGTAGAGGGACTGAACCCGGAGACATGTGATTGGGAAGCAAGCTTCTTCTCAAACAGTCACGCCCGTCCGTATGTATATATATGTATGTATACACACACACATACACACACACACACATGCACACACGTGATTTGTAATTGCTATTTGCTCCAATGCCTGGCAGCCAAATACTCTGCTGCATTGTTTAATGTTTTATTAATGGCATTGCCAATGCTGGTTTCATAAGTTAGAATTTCACTTATGAACGTACAAGTAATATGTATCAAAAAGAATTATGTACATACATTATAATAATCACAAAAGCACACACACACACACAGACACATACGCATGCATACACAAACACACACTCACACATACCATATGCACACATATTCATAAAGTATGGTGAACAAGCAGTTGCATGAACAAAAAATATATGATAATAATTGTCTCGAATTTTGGCTCAAGGCTAGGGCAAGTCTACTCCAGGTTTTGACTGGTATTTTATTTATCGACGTCAAAAAGAAAAAAACAGCACAGGAGTGGCTGTGTGGTAAGTAGCTTGCTTACCAACCACATGGTTCCGGGTTCAGTCCCACTGCCTGGCACCTTGGGCAAGTGTCTTCTACTATAGCCTCGGGCCGACCAAAGCCTTGTGAGTGGATTTGGTAGACGGAAACTGAAAGAAGCCCGTCATATATATGTATGTATATATATGTGTGCGTGTCTGTGTTTGTCTCCCTAGCATTAATTGATAACTGATGCTGGTGTGTTTATGTCTCCGCCACTTAGCGGTACGGCAAAAAAGACCGATAGAATAAGTACTGGGCTTACAAAGAATAAGTCCCGGGGTCGAGTTGCTCGACTAAAGGCGGTGCTCCAGCATGGCCACAGTCAAATGACTGAAACAAGTAAAAGAGTAAAAGAGTAAAGACTTAACGTATGGAAGGCAATATTGATCACGATGGGATTTGAATTCGGTAAGAAATGTTGACAAGCACTTTTGTTTTATGGGTTAAGGGTTCTGTTATTTCTGCAATCCGGGTTGCTGAGCTGGTTTGTGAATGAGATTCTTTGTAAGTCAGACTCGTAAAAACGGTTTGTTGACTGCTCTAAGGTAGTCATGAACCTCAGACACGGGAACTCTCTCTCTCTCTCTCTCTCTCGCTATCTATCTATCTATCTATCTATCTATCTATCTATCTATCTATCTATCTATCTATCTATCTATCTATCTATCTATTTATCTATCACTATTTATCCTTGTATGCAACTATCCATCTCTTTACCGTCCATCACTCATGCAAACACACACACACGCAGACACATATACGTGTGTGTTTGTGTACGTGTGTTTTTGCTTGTGAGTGTTTGACGAGGAGAGAGAGAGAGAGAGAGAGAGAAAGAGGGGAGGGAGAGAAAGAGGAAGAAAAGAGAGAGAGAAATTGAGAAGGAAGAGAAGACAGATTAGAAGATCGCTTGTATGCGTCTTTGCGTGCAAGAGAGTGACAGAATGAGGGAGCGAGTGAGTGAAAGAGGGAGCGAGAGAGAGAGAGAGAGAGAGAGAGGCAGAGACAGAGATGCAGGCAGACAGACAGAGAGGAAGGTGGAGCTGCCGTTGGAAAGGAAGAAGAAAAGTTAGAGTAGCAAGTATTATTAATCCAACAGCTTCGGTAATCAAGATAAACGAGACGGTTGTCAATCAAACGTGAAATACTCGTTCGGTATTTTGGAAGTAGATGAATAAGGAAAATTAAAAAAATAACAACAACACACACACATATAAACACACACACATACACAATCATAACAAATAATAAATACAAAATAGTCCATCGAAAAAAAAACAAAAAAAATTTCGTAGTAAAACTGTAAGCGAATAATAACAAAAAAATAATAACAAAAAATTATAACAAAAATAATAATGATAATAATAATAATATAATAATAATAATAATAATAGTATATAATAATAATAATAATAATAATAATAATAATATAATAATAATAATAATATAATAATAATAATAAATAATAATAATAATAATAATATAATAATATAATAATAATTAATAATAATAATAATAATAATAATAATAATAATAATAATATAATAATAATAATAATAATAATAATAATAATAACAATAAAAATAATAACAAAAAATATCAACAATAGTAAAAAAAGTAACCCAATGTAAAAATACACGAAACAGGTCGTGTCTGACTCCCACCAACATTCTGCTCCAAATACATTTCGCCAATTGATGATTTTTTTATGTATGTGTGCTTGATTCTGTGCGTGTGTGTGTGCACGTGTGAGTATGTGTATTTGCGTGTGTGTGTGTGTTCATTTTTTTTGTTTTGTATTTGTGTATAATAATCAAACTAGGTAACTGGCAAATAGTCAAACCTTTTGACATCACAGTTGCTCACCGATATGAATGCATGCGTGTGTATGTGTGTGATTTCTCCGTTCTAGTGTGCGAGTGTAGAAGATCTAATATATATATATGATATATATCTATATATATATATCTATATATATAGTATATATTAGATATATATATATATATATATATATATACATATATATGTGCGCGCGTGTGAGTGTGTGGACTTCTCTGTCTCCCTTTCTCTGTCTGTCTGTCTCTTTCTATATACTTACATACACATTACTGACATATATACATGGTTTTATATATATATATATATATATATATGTATATGGTATTGTGTGTGTGTAGAAGTCTATTCATAAGTATTTGTATACGAACACAGGCATACACTTCAACACACACATGGGCACACGCACGCACACACAAACACAACACACACACACACACACACACACACACATACACACCACACACACACACATATATATATATATATATACGTCTGCACCACCGGATACTCCTGAACCAGTTTTTGTGTGTCCCACAAGTGGAGTTGATACTAGATGTGTCGAAACAATTGTAATTAATAATATATTCTCGTATATTCCATCTTCTGTCTTTTATTTGTTATATATATATATATATATATATATATATATATATATACATACTTATATGTGCATATGCACATATGTACATAGATACATATGTTTCTGTGTACCAGTGTGTTCGCGTATAGGAACGTAATTTTACAAACACACTGATGTTCAAAAACAAACTGGGTACTGTTTCGTCACCCTCATTGCATCTCAGAATACAGCCATGTATTCATAAAAACGTCGCCCTTTTCAAGCCTAGCCAGGCTCATGGGCTCGGTTTCCCGGTTTCTGTGGCGTATGTTTTCCCTCCAGCTGCACTGGACGCCCGTTCATCGCAGCGTTACTCAAGAAACGGGAAGAGAGAGTGAGAGAAAGTTGTGGCGAAAGAGTACAACAGGGGCCGCCACCACCCCCTGCCGGAGCCTCGTGGAGCTTTTAGGTGTTTTCGCTCAATAAAGACACACAACGTCCGGTCAGGGAGTCGAAATCGCAATCCTCCGACCGCGAGTCCGCTGTCCTAACCACTGGGTCATTACGTCTCCACATACTTTGTCATGCACAAATAAAACCCGTCATGTCATTGCAAGACCATGTATGTTTGGATACAAGCGGAGGCCTGGCTGTGGGGTAAGAATCTTACCACAAGTTCCACTGCGTGCATCGTGGATAAGATTCCTCTACTAAAGCAGGGGTTGGGAAACTTTTTTTAGTAAGCTGTCAGTTTTGATGTTCTGATGTAGGCATATTGTCCAGTGGACATAACTGCTTAATTTGTCGTGCCTGTATACTA
>NW_021831701.1:15000-20000 GCF_006345805.1 Octopus sinensis | reverse complement strand
AGTCCCACTGTGTGGCACCTTGGGCAAGTGTCTTCTACTATAGCCTCGGGCCGACCAAAGCCTTGTGAGTGGATTCGGTAGACGGAAACTGAAAGAAGCCCGTCGTATATATGCATATATATATATATATATATATATATAAATTGGTGAATTGAAGAATGGAGCTGAACGCAGATTGAACAGAAATCGTTTTATTTCATTCTACACGTGTTTCGAAAGGCACAAATTACCAAAATCCGATTGAATAATGGACCATATTGTGTCTTTCTCTTCAGGAAGAAAAAAGGAAATCCGTTGGAAAAACAAAAACAGAACAGGGGCAGAGCAAAAAACAAATCGAACTGTGCTCCTAAGAGTTTCGCCATGGCTCTTAGGAGCACAGTTCGATTTGTTTTTTGCTCTGCCTCTGTTCTGTTTTGTTTTTTTCCAACGGATTCCTTTTTTCTTCCTGAAGAGAAAGACACAATATGGTCCCATTATTCAATCGATTTTGGTAATTTGTGGCCTTTCGAAACACGTGTAGATGAATAAAACGATTTCTGTGTCAATCTGCGTTCAGCTCCATTTCTTCAATTCACCAATAATGTTTTAATTTCAATTATCCGCACCAACGCACGGTGCAACGCCAGATGGTTGTACCTCCAACCGTGCTGTTCACTGCTGTGATTTTTGCTACTAAGGTATCGGTTAAACTTTTGATTAATCCACTACAAGATTATTCATCTTTCTATTTCACATTATATATATATATATATATATATATATGTGTGTGTGTATATGATTGTGTGTCTGTATTTGTCCCCCCAACATCACTTGACAACCGATGCTGGTGTGTTTACGTCACCGTAACTTAGCAAAAACGTTCGGCAAAAGAAACCGATAGAATAAGTACTAGGCTTGCAAAGAATAAGTCCCGGGGTCGATTTGCTCGACTAAAGGCGGTGCTCCAGCACGGCCACAGTCAAAATGACTGAAACAAGTAAAAGAGATTAAAGAGTATATAGTCCTTGTGTCTATTCTAGAAAGAGGTTTGTTATTGTTGTTGTTATTATTCTTTTCTTCCAAAGCAAAGAAAACTTCCTTTCACCCTAACAACTACATTCTTAGAACATTTTCCCTTTCTGCTGGCCAAGTTCACGCCTATCATTAACATGCAATTGAATAATCTTACTCTGTGGCTGATTTGATCTTAGATACCGTTTGAATAATCTTAATTTAATGATGGCGACGAATATCTCCGGATATTTATATCCCATGAATCAGATTACGCTTTGTACTTCCTGTCAGTAACGGTGTTATAATATTATTTCCCACTCCCAACTTTTTTCCTTCCTTCCGGTAAGAGAGATATTTCCTTTAGATATTTTTTTTTATTATGTGTGGTGTATGCTTCTCATTTTTTTGAAAATACATATTTTTTTTTATCGTTTAAGCAATGGAGATAATTAATTTTTAATACTAAGCCTAAATAAGATGACAATTAATAATACATTTTCTGAAGTGCATACTCCTCACCATTGTTGCAAAAGTGGGGGACAAAACAGAAAAAAAAACACACACAAATAAAAGCAGTTAATCTTAGTAATTTTATCATCAGCATCAATCACCACATGGTCATTTCCAGTAAAAACACTAACCCCACCACAGCCACTACCACCACCATCCTCGTCATTTCATCATCATCAACATCATCATAATCATCGTCGTCGTCGTCGTCATCATAATTTTTAAAATCCGTTGCCCGTTGACAGTCTTATCGACCTCAATACCTCGGCCAAACAGCAATCAATAAACAATACAGCACAGTTTCTAATCGGATTATCATCACACACACACACACATACACACACGCACACACACACACACACACACGCACACACACACGCACACACACACGCACACACACACACGCACACACACATACACACACACACACACACACACACATAACGATTACAGCAACGAACGTTGACATCATCCACAACATCGACAACCACTACCACGGTCACCACAACCACCACAACCCCCAGCACAACCACCACCACAACAACCACAGCCACAAACACACCACTACTACTACTACCACTACTACTACTACTACTACTACTGCTACTACGACTACTACTACTAATTACGGATGACAGTTTCATCAGTCGTAGGTACTAAAGATAATCGCCTTGTGAGACGACCTCTACATTATTATTGATCTGCAAGAAAAATGGTGGTCAAATCTCTCTCAAATACATGCTGCTTTCTTCATATTAAAAGACGATCATAAATAATCATCTTTATCTTTCCATAATTATGCTTTGTCTTGTCGGCAAGTTATAGATTTTCGTTAACGTTGTTGTTGTCAATAGAATGTAGTTGATGGTAAAAAGTAAAGAAAGGTTACCTTCTCGAGTGATGCCCACTTTTAAGAGCCGGTTTCTCGATTCCCATGCGTATAAATTCCCTCCCCGAATGGGACGCCGGCCTGTCGCAGGATTATTCAGTTTTTGCTAGGTGAGTAGATTGGAGTAACGTGAAATGAAGTGTTTTGTTGGGGAACACTACGCGTCGCCCGGTCCAGGAATCGAAACCACAATCTTACGATCAGGACCCAACACCCGAAATACTAAGCCACGCGCTGCACAAGGAATTGATGGCGACGATTATCATTTTCTGTGTTACTGTTGGTGATTTTGTTTACCTCAAATCAATTTTGAATGAATAGGCTATGATCAAAAGTGAATTCCATCTAGGACCATCCTGTTTAAAGACTACATTATGTAATGAGTCATTGCAATATATAAACAACCAAATGAGATTTAAGAGAGATAAATTCGCATTCTCTAGTCGTTCAAGTGACCACATAAGGGATTCGTTTGTTGGCTAGCGACAGTTTAGGGTGCTGAAAAGTTCCTGACTTTGGGTAAAAGAAAATAATTGATTTTCTTCTACATTTTCCCTTCTCAGGTTCACACACTTATTGAGAGAGAGAGAGAGAGAGAGAGAGAGAGAGAAAGAGAGAGAGAGAGAGAGAGAAAGAGAGAGAGGTAAAGACAGAGAGAGTGTGTGAGAGAAGACAGGTAAGCATAACTTATAATAAATGTGTGTATGTACATATATGTTGCATAGATGTGGAGTCTACTCGAATGCTTCAAAAAGATAGTTTCCCTTCGCAATAATAACGAATTGATTCCACAATATATCATCAATACACGTATCTTTTACTACAACCTTATGTTGATCCAAGCCTTGTTTTGAAAAGGATAGATGTTAAATGTGTGGAAGCTCGTCAGATAGATCTTACCTATAATACAACGCATATAATTTGATGCATAGATGATTCAGTGGATGTCGCAACAAAATAGTCATCGCCGATTTCTACGTAGCTGGTGTCGTCAGTAACATAGGATATAAATACGTCATATTCATCATATTTCTACCCGCATGGAACCACATATCTTGTTGGTGGGAAGGGAATCAAAGGAGCTGTACTATATCATGCTTCTACATTGGTTATTTGCGAAGATCAGTCATTAATTGTTAAATCGATATCAGTACCTGAGGTATAGCTTACTTCATCGACTCAAGAAAAATGAATAGCATTGCTGATCTCAGCAGGATTGGAAATGAGAACCTACTGATTCGGAACAAATAACTCAAGATAGTTAGCCCAACACTCTAACGTTTCTGCCAAACTATTGCCAGCACTTACACAATGATAATAACAAGGATTATACAAGGTGTCCAGCTAGCAGAATGATTAGCACGCCGGGTAAGATACATTGGGTTTGAGTTCAATCTCCGCCGAAGTGGACTTAGCATTTCATCCTTTCTGGGTCAATAAAATAAATACCAGTTGAGCACTGGGATTGATGTAATAGAATACCCTTCTCCTGAACCTATTGGCCTTGAACCAAAATTTGAAACCAATATCAAGAATTATCATTTATTGTCATATATTAGTCACTTTTGTTTATTTATCTATCTACTACTTAGTGCCGTAGTTCCGCCGAAGGTATAGCACACGAATACGTCTCGCTACCCGTAACTCGGTTGAATAATGTTTGTTTACTCTTAGAGTTTAAGTAATTCGAAGCCGTTTTTGTTTTCCTTTTCTTTTAGCTTTCCATTCTTGTAATGATACACCATTCGGAAAACTTAAAAAAAGATTTCTTATTTTTTATACTCGCATCTGTTAATTCATTCTTTAATCTGTTTCCAGGATTTCGCTTCAACACACACAACTCTCTCTCTCTCTTTTCTTCTCTCATTATTACTCACACACACACACACACACACACACACAAATACTTACAAATGCACACGTAATCATACAAATATACATATACACGCAGTATTCGCGCAGACACATGCTGTCAGACACGCACTAATAGTTGCTCACATACATCCACATACTCATATCTAAATTCACTAATGTACGTATACACAATGACATATGCATACATACACCAGCTCACAATACAGGGTAAGTCCTACCGAATGTATTTAACCTCGATTCAAGGAGAATTTACTCAGTAAGTTTTGCATACATGCATACATACATAAATACATACATACATACATACATTCATACATACATACATGCATACATACATGCATGCATACATACATGCATGCATACATACATGCATGCATACTTACATACATACATACATACATACATACATACATACATACATAGATACATACATACATACATACATACATACATACATACATAGATACATACATACATACATATACATATATACTCATACATTTACAATTATATATATATACACATATAGATAGATAGTTTGATAGAGGGATAAATACATATGTGTATGTATGCATGTATGTATGTATGTATGTATGTATGTATGTATGTATGTATGTATGTATGTATTATGCTGTAGAGTCATTAGTGCGGCGGTCTTTAGTCGACAGACAATATTGTACATACGAAGGCGGGTAGGTTATATATAGCTGCCCACTGGAATATAAAATGC
>NW_021831701.1:0-10000 GCF_006345805.1 Octopus sinensis | reverse complement strand
GTTGCTCGAATGTGATTTAAGGAAAATTTAGCAGTTGTTTCTAGCAGATTGAGCGATTACTTAGAGGCTTCATCCAGTGGCTAGTTTAACTCTATGACATACGTAAACTGGGTTTCTTTTTCTTTTTTAAAAACACATCACTTTTTTGTTTTTCCCCTCAGAGAATAAAAACTCCGTTCCAAAAGTTAATTATTTTTCCTCGTAAAACTAACCAGATTGCATTTTCAGTTAAACAGAAATCAGAATATTAGCTAAACTAATTAAATATTTAATTAGCACCGACTCACAGAGGAATACTTTTGTTACATGACGTTACATATTTAAAAACCAGATATTCTCTCTCTCTCTTCCAAACTACCTTGTATTTATTACGTTTTGATTTAACACGGCAGTGTTTCAAACAAGCTATTCATTTTTGATAAACCAAGTTTACCTGTAATGAATGTTTTGCTGTCAATTCATATCTTAGTGATTTCGAAGGATGTGGGATGTGGGTGGGGTTCCGATTTAAAATCAAGATCAAGATTGATTAGACTAAAAACTGTCAGTGCTTTAAAGATGGCAATCTTCTGCTACAGCTAAATATTACCTTTGTTTTTTCTTTTACTTTCTACTTCTTTCATTCATTGGACAGCAGCCATGCTGGAGCACCGCCTTGAAGGGTTTAGTAGCGCAATTCGACCCGAGTACTTACGTTTCTCTTGTAAAGTCTGGTACTGTTCGACCGATCTCTTTTGTAGAACTGCTAAGTTACAGCATAAATAAACCATCACCGGTTGTCAAGTGGTGTGGGGGGGGGAGCAAATACAGACACAAAATCAAACATACACATACGACAGTCTTTCACGCAGTTTCTGTCAACCAAATTCACTTACAGGATATTGGTCAACCCAGATTTATAGTAAAGACTCTTGTTCAAGCCGAGCCCAAAACTACGTGATTGCAAATCGAATTAACAGATTATCCCATAAGTTCTGTCCGAATTTTGAATAAGGAAAGCAAGTGATAAAATATTATATTTAATTGAAATTTAATCATCAATGTACTTTCCCTGATTATCTATGGCTTCCTTCCATCTATTTACAAGCATTTTAATCCCATCAAAGTAAAACTATTTTGGTTTCAAAGCGAAGAACTCTGAAACGTCGGTTTCGACCTTCTCCTGGCTTGCGAAAATTATGTCCCCCAAATGATTCTGTAAACTATGAAACAAATACCTTACGATTAAGCTGCGGCTATTTTCAGTCTGAGGTGAGATCTTGTCGAAGACAACTTTGACTTCATTACTTCGGTGTCGGTAAATATAATATAAATCAATTATTAGTGATCCTTCTCTCCCCCTCTCTCTCTTCCTTCCTTCTAGCCTCTCGTTTCCTTCCTCTTTTCTCTCCCTCTCTGCCTATCTTTTAGCTATCTTCCTGATTTTCTCTTTAACTTTATCTCTGTCTATCTCTGTCTCTCTGTCTCTTTCCTTCTCTCTGTCGGTCCCGCTTTCTCTACCGGAATCAGTCGCGTTTGCACAGAGTGAGTGAGAAGGGTTGTGAGAAATCACTGACAAGGAGTCAATCTTCAGAAATGAAGAAACGTTGAACGTGGAGCTAGCAAAGTTTTCTCTTAGGAAAAAAAAAATCAGAAACTTCTGAGACTGCGCAAGACAGATGGATGTACAGCACACAACGGAGTCATATGAATAAAAAGCGATTTAACCACAAAAATATACAGAACATTATAACAGCCATGTTTTCCCGAAATCACAGCTAACGACCTACTCAAAGCAAAATGGTTATATAGTTTCAAGCAGGAACGGGGGTAACGGATGCAGATATAATCCACCATCTTACTGCAACTTCTGAGCTGCTAGGTATTTCTCAGCTAATACATTTTTTATTTGAAAATAAAAAGCATCAAACCATGGGGATAAGGGCATAGACAATATCAACCCATTCTCTGACAGACAGGTGCTCAATGTAGCGAGCTTACAAATAGTCTTTCTACTAAAGTCATAGGGCCTGAAATCTTAGTGTAGGAGTATAGTCAATTACAAAACTTGATTAGGGCTTATTTTATTGATCCTGAAAAGATGAAAGGCAAAGTCAACCTCGGCGGAATCTGAACTCAGAACGAAAAGACGAGCGAAATGCCACTAGACACTTTTCCAGCATGCAAATAATTCTGCTAACTCGGCGTCTTATAGTGACCCCACGATAATAAAACACGAAAAAGACCCCTGTGGGATTTGAACATATAACGTAAAAAAGACTTAATGAGGCATTTTGTTCGCCGCGCGATCGATTCGTTCAATGACCCCCTTTTTTTTTGTTATTTTTAATCTGATATTGATGTCCAACAGAGACGAAAGACCATACATTCTGAAAATAGGAATGGGATGAGTGTTGAAATCGATTATATCGACCTAGTACATGATTAATACTGATTTTATCGATTTCGGAAATTTATGTTCGACGTTCAAATCCCATATCGGTTAGAATTTGAACTCAGAACATAAAAAGGTAACTAAACACGATTAAACCGCTCTACCGATTCTACCAGCCCATCCCCATCGTGTATCTGTTATTGATTTCCTAAAGGCAGGGAAATGGTAGAATTGTTAAAACGTCGAACTAAATGTCACGAGGTATTTCTTCCGGATGTATATGTTCTGGGTTCCAGTCTCACCAAGATCAATTTTGCATTTTATTGATCCGGGGTTCACTATAATAAAAATAATATAGTAACCAAGTACTGGGAAGGATTTATTTGACTAATAGAATTTTCCACGAAAATTATATGCCTTTATGCCTATATAAGAAAAGAATTACTCCTTTCAAAGTGACAGGGCTTAACCCTTTGAGCCCTGACCTCCTGGACCTTATTCGACCATATACTTGGCACTCCACCGGTGCTACGGTATAGAAAAAAATAAGCCATCCTCCGGTAAACCGGTGTAACGGGCTTAAAGGTTTAAGTGTAGTTGAAGAATAAACTCAGTAAAATCGAATCCTATATTTGAGTGATACATTATTGGCCTTCGGGCCAATGAAATTAAAAATCGATTCGACTCAGCAGGATTCGAACCCCGAACGTAAAGCTTCGCAATAAATTAATACCATACGGTATATATATAAACACACACACATACGTACAGACATATACATGCGCGCGTGTGTATGTGTGTCTGCGAGTCTGTATGTGTGTGTGTGTGTGCGTCGGTATGTGTGTGTATATTAATGTTTGTTTGTTTTTTATCTTCAGTCATGAAAAAACAATTTTACATTAATCTGAAAGGTTAATCTATATTATTGCAGAGTGCAAATTTATTATTCTAAATGTACGTGTGTGCGTGTGTATACATACATATATAAATATATACATTTTATATATATATATATATATATATATATATATATATATATATATATATATATATATATATATCAATATATATATATTATGTATATATATATATAGATAGATAGAGACTTACATATATACAGACATACATACACATATGTATATATACATATATATATATATGTATGTATGTATTTGTATATATATATATATTATATATATATATAGAGAGAGAGATAAATAGATACATACATATATACATACATGCATATATGTATGTATATATACATATATATATATATATATATAATATATATATATATATAATAAATATATATGTATATATATATATTTACATATGTATCTAGGTATGTATATATATAGTTATCTTGTTATCTTTGTGGTGCTAGCCTCTTCGGCCAATCCCCTACACTCCTTCTCGAATCTAATATTATTAATATGAAACAAATTTGTCAGTCATCATAACTATGCTTTAACGTCTGCTTATTCCCATATGTTCCGCGTACAATTTTAGAATATTTTTCCAAATTTTGGCAAACAATTCCCCAGTTGAATTTTTATCAAAAGAATGATTAGATTTTTGGTTATTTATAAATTTGTTTGCAGTTTCTTACAAACACACGCATAAGCAAACGAAAACAAGCAAATGAACAAACAAATAATATAAAAGAAAATGCTGAGAAAACAAATAGCAAAAAACAAAACAAAAAGAAATGTAGACAAGTGTATAAAAAATGCTAGAGACAAATAGGCAAAAAGAAATGTAGACAAGTGTATAAGAAAATGCTAGAAGACAAATAGGCAAAAGAAATGTAGACAAGTGTATAAGAAATGCTAGAAGACAAATAGGCCAAAAGAAATGTAGACAAGTGTATAAGAAAATGCTAGAAGACAAATAGGCAAAAAGAAATGTAGACAAGTGTATAAGAAATGCTAGAAGACAATAGGCAAAAAGAAATGTAGACAAGTGTATAAGAAAATGCTAGAAGACAAATAGGCAAAAAGAAATGTAGACAAGTGTATAAGAAAATGCTAGAAGACAAATAGGCAAAAAGAATGTAGACAAGTGTATAAGAAATGCTAGAAGACAAATAGGCAAAAAGAAATGTAGACAAGTGTATAAGAAAATGCTAGAAGACAAATAGGCAAAAAGAAAGTAGACAAGTGTATAAGAAAATGCTAGAAACAAATAGGCAAAAAGAATGTAGACAAGTGTATAAGAAAATGCTAGAAGACAATAGGCAAAAAGAAATGTAGACAAGTGTATAAGAAAATGCTAGAAGACAAATAGGCAAAAGAAATGTAGACAAGTGTATAAGAAAATGCTAGAAGACAATAGGCAAAAAGAAATGTAGACGTGTATAAGAAATGCTAGAAGACAAATAGGCAAAAGAAATGTAGACAAGTGTATAAGAAAATGCTAAAGAACAAATAGGCAAAAAGAAATGTAGACAAGTGTATAAGAAAATGCTAGAAGACAAATAGGCAAAAAGAAATGTAGACAAGTGTATAAGAAAATGCTAGAAGACAAATAGGAAAAAGAAATGTAGACAAGTGTATAAGAAAAGCTAGAAGACAAATAGGCAAAAAGAAATGTAGACAAGTGTATAAGAAAATGCTAGAAGACAAATAGGCAAAAAGAAATGTAGACAAGTGTATAAGAAAATGCTAGAAGACAAATAGGCAAAAAGAAATGTAGACAAGTGTATAAGAAAATGCTAGAAGACAAATAGGCAAAAAGAAATGTAGACAAGTGTATAAGAAAATGCTAGAAGACAAATAGGCAAAAGAAATGTAGACAAGTGTATAAGAAAATGCTAGAAGACAAATAGGCAAAAGAAATGTAGACAAGTGTATAAGAAAATGCTAGAAGACAAATAGGCAAAAAGAAATGTAGACAAGTGTATAATAAAATGCTAGAAGACAAATAGGCAAAAAGAAAGTAGACAAGTGTATAAGAAAATGCTAGAAGACAAATAGGCAAAAAGAAATGTAGACAAGTGTATAAGAAAATGCTAGAAGACAAATAGGCAAAAAGAAATGTAGACAAGTGTATAAGAAAATGCTAGAAGACAAATAGGCAAAAAGAAATGTAGACAAGTGTATAAGAAAATGCTAGAAGACAATAGGCAAAAAGAAATGTAGACAAGTGTATAAGAAAATGCTAGAAGACAAATAGGCAAAAAGAAATGTAGACAAGTGTATAAGAAAATGCTAGAAGACAAATAGGCAAAAAGAAATGTAGACAAGTGTATAAGAAAATGCTAGAAGACAAATAGGCAAAAAGAAATGTAGACAAGTGTATAAGAAAATGCTAGAAGACAAATAGGCAAAAAGAAATGTAGACAAGTGTATAAGAAAATGCTAGAAGACAAATAGGCAAAAAGAAATGTAGACAAGTGTATAAGAAAATGCTAGAAGACAAATAGGCAAAAAGAAATGTAGACAATGTATAAGAAAATGCTAGAAGACAAATAGGCAAAAAGAAATGTAGACAAGTGTATAAGAAAATGCTAGAAGACAATAGGCAAAAAGAAATGTAGACAAGTGTATAAGAAAATGCTAGAAGACAAATAGGCAAAAAGAAATGTAGACAAGTGTATAAGAAAATGCTAGAAGACAATAGGCAAAAAGAAATGTAGACAGTGTATAAGAAAATGCTAGAAGACAAATAGGCAAAAAGAAATGTAGACAAGTGTATAAGAAAATGCTAGAAAGAGACAATAGGCAAAAAAAATGTAGACAAGTGTATAAGAAAATGCTAGAAGACAAATAGGCAAAAAGAAATGTAGACAAGTGTATAAGAAAATGCTAGAAGACAAATAGGCAAAAAGAATGTAGACAAGTGTATAAGAAAATGCTAGAAGAAATAGGCAAAAAGAAATGTAGACAAGTGTATAAGAAAATGCTAGAAGACAAATAGGCAAAAAGAAATGTAGACAAGTGTATAAGAAAATGCTAGAAGACAAATAGGCAAAAAGAAATGTAGACAAGTGTATAAGAAAATGCTAGAAGACAAATAGGCAAAAAGAAATGTAGACAAGTGTATAAGAAAATGCTAGAAGACAAATAGGCAAAAAGAAATGTAGACAAGTGTATAAGAAAATGCTAGAAGACAAATAGGCAAAAGAAATGTAGACAAGTGTATAAGAAAATGCTAGAAGACAAATAGGCAAAAAGAAATGTAGACAAGTGTATAAGAATGGCTAAGTACTATCTTACAACATTTGATTAGATAAACTGGCAAACAAATTTAAATATTCATTACGTCATATTTTCGCAGGTTTTACTTTTAAGATTCTATTTTTTGTTTGTTTCTGCTATCTTTAATATTTGCTTCTTTTTTTCATTCTTTTCCTTTTTAATTTTCTAACAGTGTTAAATATTGTGTTATGCAAACTCGCGTGTGTTTAATGCTGCAGACACGAATTAGCCACCTCTCCAACCGTTTATATATATATAAATATATATAAATATATATATATATATATATATTTATTTATTTAGAAATCTCCTGGAAATAAAAACAACGATAATTCCATGCAATATAAACATAACGTCACAAGAAATTTGAAAAGCTACACGCGAAACCGGTAATTTCTTTAAAAATTTTAAAATTATGTCATTTTAAGGAAAGGAAAAAATTTTTCCAATATTCTCCAGACATTTTGACACAAATATATATATTTTTTAACATTTAAGCCTTCTGTCGTTTTTTCACACTTTCTATTTTCTTATATATTCACCCACGTGCTTTACCAAACAAACTTTCTTATCTTATATATATATATATATATATATATATATAAATCTACAGACATATATAGCTATTGTATACTCCGTTGTTCATTTATTTAGCTATTTATGTACTTGTTTCAACACTTGCCTAATCTTTGTAGGCATTGTTAGCCCCCTCACACTTTCACTGTTTCCTATTATATGTGTGTGTGTGTGTGTCTGTATGTGTGCACGTTTGCATGTATATGTGATGTATATATATGTATATATATATGTAGAGAGTGGGGGGATAGGGGGAGAGAGAGGGGGAAAGGGGGGAGAGAAGGATACAGGCAATATATATAGATAGATATACTTATATATTTACAAACATGTATAAATGGATATGTATGTATGCTTACATATATATATATATATATATATATATAATATAAATGTCTGTGTGTGTGTATGTGTGTGTGTGTTTGTGCGTGTGTGTGTGTGGTGTGTGTATTTGCATATAAATTATATATACAAGCATATATATATATATATGTGTCAGAATTTGCGAATATATGAGGATATACATACATATTTAACTACCAACATAATTACACACACACAACACACAAATGCACACACACTCACAACACACAAATGCACACACACTCACAAGCACACACAAAACCTCTCTCTCTCTCACACACACACACACACACATATATATATATAGAGAGAGAAATAGCTATGTATATATTTAAAAAAAAACATACATAAATATTTCGACACATAGCTGTAGAGACAACTCCCCTTAGTATACCAATATGGTAGAGGAAATTCAGATTAGCTCTCCTAAGACCCTCAACACTTTAGTTTCAACTTTTACTAATTTCAATCTATTTCAGTCTATTTCAGTATGTTTATTTCTTAATACTTATTCTCACTGTAATTCTCTCTATACTTTTCTCAAAATACCCGTCTATACAATTGTATACACGTACAAGATACTTGTGTCTGTGCATTTTCTTGAGTTTATGCCGTTATTAGTTCAATAGTTAATTCATTTGGGGCGGGTAATATTTGTTTGTTTTTCTCTTGGTTTTTGCAGTAGTGTCTGGTAATCGTAACAAATATACAAGTGTGAAGTAGATATAGAATGAAGAGCTTCTATTTCTTACATGACTTCAAGCCAAGCCAGCATATCATTATACCTATATTATGTGCGCAGGGCAGGCACAAGGTAACGGCAACTCAGGGCGCTATGTGTATATATATATAGGCACTCATATATATAATATATATATATATATATATATATATATATATATATATATATATATCGCATTCAAAATGTGTGACCGCGTTGTGTACCGTTGGCGATTTTCCCCCTCTGTCTTCCCTTCTCTTGGATCTTTCCTTTTCCTAGGTTTCTGACGAAGAGCTCCGCTCGAAACGTTAAACCTCCTTCATTCCTTCCTTCCTGAGCGTCCAATAATACTATATTTGTTCCACGTCCTCGCGTTGTTGTTTTTTCTCTTTGTGGTGTGATGTTTGAAGTAACACTGATATAATATATATATTATATATATATATTATATATATTATATATTCTAGTTTCAGCTCAGAGCTGCGGCCATATATATAATATATATATATATATATATATATATATATATATATATGAGTGCACAATTGTCATATACATATTTTCGTATGCTCGTGTATACGCTAACATATGGAAAGGTGAGTGAATGTCTGCAAGAAAAAGTGATAAAAAAAATTGTACAGAAATAGACAGGATTTTGTGGAAAACCTGAAACTAAATTCTTCAGTCGTCTAGGAAAACTAATCTGAATTTTCAAATCCCATGTCAGTATCCTAAGGGGAAACGCTCTCTCTCCATCTATCTGTTTAAGCATGAGTGCATGATTTTATACATATTAATATATACATTAAAATAAACATCAAGATAAGCACTTTCCTCATTACGTTGGTATAATAGTCGAAAGAGAGATATTTCAAAGGAAAAGGAGGCTCGGATTACCAGCTGAACGATCGGAAATGTGTAGCTAGGATTAGTGGACTAAGTACATTCTATATTATAATGCATTAGAGAATGCTCTACACTTGGGTATTGAGTTCTGTAATTTATAGCTTGTGTTGAATTAACAGATTTGGCGGTGCCCCAGCATGGCCACAGTCTAATGAGTGAAATAAGTGAAATTAAAAGATAAATGTATATGTGCGCGTGCTTGCGTGTGTGGTCGGTATAATATATGTGTGTGTGTGTGTGTGTGTGTGTGGGTGTGGAGGCGGTTAGGGCAGTGGACTCGTGGTCGTAGGATCGCGGTTTCGATTCCCAGACCGGGCGTTGTGAGTGTTTATTGATCGAAAACACCTAAAAGCTCCACAAGGCTACGGCAGGGGGGGGGCTTAGCCAGCGGGGTGGCGTCATTTGAAGGCTAAAACAACGCGAAGCGCATTGTGATCAGCGATGTGTAACAACATCTGATAATATATATATATATATAAATAGGCGTAGGAGTGGCTGTGTGGTAAGAAGCTTGCTTACCAACCACATGGTTTCGGGTTCATTCCCACTGCGTGGGACCTTGGGCAACTGTCTTCTGCTATAGCTTCGGGCTGACCAAAGCCTTGCGAGTGGATTTGGTTGACGGAAACTGAAAGAAGCCCGTTGTATATATGTATATATATGTATATGTATGTGTGTGTATATGTTTGTGTGTCTGTGTTTGTCCCCCCAACATCGCTTGACAACCGACATTGATGTGTTTACGCCTCCGTAACTTAGTGGTTTGGCAAGAGAGACCGATATAATAAGTACCAGGCTTACAAAGAATAAGTCCTTGGGTCAATTTGCTCGACTCGACTGAAGGCGGTGCTCCAGCAT
>NW_021831700.1:42500-49154 GCF_006345805.1 Octopus sinensis | reverse complement strand
TATATATATATGTATGCGTGTGTGTTTGTGTGTCTGTGTTTGTCCCCCTAGCATTGCTTGACAACCAATGCTGCTGTGTTTACGTCCCCGTCACTTAGCGGTTCGGCAAAAAGAGACCGATAGAATAAGTACTGGGCTTACAAAGAATAAGTCCCGGGGTCGATTTGCTCGACTTAAGGCGGTGCTCCAGCATGACCGCAGTCAAATGACTGAAACAAGTAAAAGATAATATATATATATATATACACACACACATATATATGGTTTCATCTACTATATTCATGACATCGCTCCTTATCAGTAGCACCTTGTCAAATTTTGCAAAACGTTTCACTCAACAAAGCAATCAGACTTCGCGAATACATATAGAAGACAAATGTAATAGAAGTGATATAAATACATTACTTCCGAAACATTCATACGTGCAAGACTTTGTAGGTAAAGAGAGGAAACAAACGGCTGACAAACGTATGTAGATGATACTTGAGCTGAAAATTTTCACATTAAATCATTATAATTTACGAATAAGAAATAACGTAATTTTCGTTCTCTAAACTGTACATGAAAACCAACAGAACGAAGTGGAGGCACACGGCCTAGTGGTTAGAGCATCGGACTCGCGGTCGAGGGATCGCGGGTTCGAATCTCAGACCGGGCGATGTGTGTGTTTATGAGCGAAACACCTAAGCTCCACGCGGCTCCGGCAGGAGGTAATGGCGAGCTTCTGCTGACTCTTTTGTCACAACTTTCTCTCACTCTTTCCTTCTACATCTTGCTGCTCACCTGCGACGGACCGGCGTCCCGCCCATGTGGGGAACCTATACGCCAAGAAACCGGGAAACCGGCCCTTATGAGCCAGGCATGGCTCGAGAAGGAACCAAAAAAAAAAAAAAATACTAAAGAAAACAAAAATACTTAAAAGGGAGTGTTAGCTGGATATTTGGGAGTAGCAGCCAACTTTAGGCACGACGTCCCCAGTCGCTATCGGAAAAATCTCCAGACACACAAACTCATGTACAACTCGCAAGAGCCCTACTATAATAATATCCAAAAACATTATCTCTCCTCACCAATACGCACAAACAATCTGTTCGGATGCATACCATCGATAATAAGGTTAGAGGAATAGAAGTTGTCGCACTCCGGCTGGTTCACCACGCCTCTTTCTACCGTAGCCGTCAACAGAATCTGCAGGTGGATAACGAGAGGATGTCCCCGTGCTTGTTCGATCTGCTAGAAATATCAGCCAAATATAGTTGCATTTCACCGTGTTGGAAAAGGTATTGCGGGCATATTGGCCATTTTAGTCGTAGATATAGAGAGATAGGTTTGTCTTTTTAAAGCTGAACTGATACTAAACAAAACAACAATAGCAGCAATAAGAAGGATGAACTACTACTGATGCTATTACCAAATACCAATAATAATGACAACATCGATGATTATTGGAGAAAGAGCAAAATGCTATCACGATGCACATACCATTGGAGAAAGAGTAATTGGCTATATTGATGCACACAAGTCTCCACAAAGTATTCTTTGTTGGCCGTCTGGCCAGAGGGAACCCAGTGAATATAGATGATGTCCTTGGTATCGAAAAAGAGGATCATCATGAGCTCCCTAGTGAACTTGCTTTGGTTGGCCTCTTGTGTCAGCAGGAAACAGAATCGAAGATATAGAAGTTAATCAAGAAACAGTCTGGCGTACCTCATAAGTTTCTGTATTTTTTTGTTTTTCTGCCTAGATAACCAAACCTTTCTTGCATAGCCAGCTTCCAGATGTTTCCTCCGCATTCTTCAAACTAGTCAGCTGTGACAAACGGTGTTTAATAGGATATATTCAAATGTTGTTACAGCCGTCTCCATCAATCTGAAATAACAAAAGTTGGCAAGTCAGCTTATTAGATGTATACTGATGATATACTAAAATTACAATAATCCAGGACAGATATGACTGTCCCTCCTAAAAAAAAAAGTCACAAAAACATCTGGAATGCAGCTCATATATATCGTATAATAAAATGAATTTGAAGACCTAAAAATCATGTCATATTAAGGTGCAGGAGTGGCTGTGTGGTAAGTAGCTTGTTTACCAACCACACGGTTCCGGGTTCAGTCCCACTGCGTGGCACCTTGGGCAAGTGTCTTCTACTATAGCCCCAGGCCGACCAAAGCCTTGTGAGTGGATTTGGTAGACGGAAACTGAAAGAAACCCGTCGAATATATGTATATATATATGTATGTGCGTGTATGTTTGTGTGTCTGTGTTTGTCCCCCTAGCATTGCTTGACAACCGATGCTGGTGTGTTTATGTCCCCGTCACTTAGCGGTTCGGCAAAAGAGACCAATAGAATAAGTACTGGGCTTACAAAGAATAAGTGCCGGGGTCGAGTTGCTCGATTAAAGGCGGTGCACCAGCATGGCCGCAGTCAAATGACTGAAACATGTAAAAAGAGAGAAAAGAGAGAAATAACATAATTCCCTCATCAGACATATCAACAACGACATAAATTGTTTAATGTCAGATGAAGGATTTCTGTAATTATGAAATCATTTCACGAAACGATTTTTAATGTTTTGAAATTGATTGAATCGTATTGAACTCTACAAATCGTGTTTGAGCTTACGTTAAATACTCAATGTATGAACAAATATAATCATATATATATATATATATATATATATATATATATATATATATATAGAGAGAGAGAGAGAGAGAGAGAGAGTGGTTGTATACTGTCAACTTAACGTGACAGTCCTGTAAGGGAATTACATCACCGCTGTTTAGCCCTAGGAAGCATCGACGCTTCCTGTCGCCTTGACACATTTCGGCCGACAGGAAGCATCGATGCTTCCAAGGGCTAAACAGCGGTGGTGTAATTCCCTTACAGGACTGTCACGTTAAGTTGACAGTATACAACCAATCTATCGCTCCACCACCGTACATATCTCTATGAGATATTTAGAAATTTAATATTTCTGATATATATATATATATATATATATATATATATATATATATATATATATATATATAAACATTCATTCTTATATTATTGCGGCGTTACGTGCACCCCCCCCCCGTTTGTTTGTCCAATTTTAAACCCTGCACGACTTCTATACACACTGTCTTTTCTACCCGCCATTGCTTCTTCACCAAACTATTTTGGCGCCCTCCGATTCTTCCCCCCTCTTCCTCCCATCCTCCTTAATCCTTCTTTCTCCTTTTCTCTTGGTCACTGATTCTGTCCCCTGCCTTCCACCTTCTTTGATTCCCTCTCTCTCTGTCTCTCTTTCTCTCTCCTGCGACCTGCTGATTCTTAACCATTCTGTTGGCCATCGTATCTTGACCAACATGTGTCCCCGCTACCGAAACGGTAATTATTTCTACGCCAGCTGCTATGTTGTTGTTGTTTTGTCTCATTTGGTCTAAAGTCGTATGACAACCACCGTTATATATATTTTGTTTATTCATTACTGTTTTCAATTTCGTTTTCGTCTCTTGTATTTACATCCGTCTTGTGTGTTCACATTCCTGTCTTCTACCAAGAAATCTAATGCTTACAGCTTAGTTTTTTTCTTGGGGCTGGCCGAGTTGGAGCAAATATCAGAATTGAACAGCCGAAATTTGCTATGATGATTCGGTGTCTGACTGAAGATTGAAGGCTTCGAATGATTTGTCTGTGTTCCGTGTTCGTCCCGTGTTCGTTCCGTGTTCGTTCCGTGTTCGTTCCGTGTTCGTCCGTAGTCTTTTCCTACATAGGAACTACCCAGAGTTATGCATTTCTCCCATCGTTTGATACAGCTCTGGAGACCGTTTTTGTAGAAGACCCCAGCTTGGTCCTCCAACCACGACGTGACTTCAGAAATCAAGGCTGCATCATCTGGGAAACGCTTTCCTTTCAAAATCAACTTCATAGCTTGGAAGAGGGGAAATCAGGGGGTGCAAGGGGAGGAGTTCATAGCTGCACGCCTGTGCTTCTGATCTGGCGACACGCGAGTTGTGGACCGGAGCGTTGTCCTGCAGGAGGAGGATGCCTTTGCTGATCTTGCCTCGCCTCTTGATTTTCATAGCTTCTCTTAATTTCCTCAAAAGTGAAGCATAGTAGGCTCCTGTAATTGTGGTACCCTTTGCCAGGAAATCTGTCATCACTACTCCGTCCTGGTCCCAGAAGACTGTGAGCATAACCTTGTCAGCGGAGGGCTGCACCCTTGCCTTCTTTGGAGGAGGTGAGTCACGGTGCTTTCACTGCATTGACTGGGATTTGATCTATGGATCATAGTGATGGACCCAGGTTTTATCCTGTGTGATCAGTCTTTTGAAAAATTTTGACTCATCTTCTTGGCACATCTCCAAATTCATCCTTCTGGAAAGGTGTGAGCAACCTGGAAATCCATCTGGCAGACACCTTTTGCATATTCAAATGGTCATGAATGATAGTTTCCACAGACCCGGTACTAATCTTGACCTCATGGGCTATTTGGCGAATAGTTATGCGTTGACCTTCCAAAATGGCAGCCTCAACTTGACGGACAGACGTCTCATCAACGGTAGAAGGGGGCGACCTGATCTGGGAGCTGTTTCCACAGAGTTCCGACTATGTTTGAATTCACAATGCCAGCGTTTTACAAGGTCATATGATGGGGCATCATCACCATAAGTTACTTTCATTTCATCAAAAGTCTCCCGTGGTGTGCGTCCTTTCAAATACAAAAACCAGATCACTGCTCGACACTCAACAGGCTCCATTTCACACTTGACTCAGTTCAAACACCTGTAAATCAGAAACCACAATTAGTTCAGAGTTGTAATTCGCCACTTAATCTATAGAGGTATAAATAAGTGCACATACAAAATTTCAGCTAGATCAAACAACTGCAAGTGGGTCAGGGGCATTACTTATTGAACGCCCCTCGTATATATACAAATATACATGCATACACACATTCCAACAAAGAACGTACATTCATACTAATATTATTTCCATGCTAACACATAGCAATCATTAAGTAATTGTATAGAAACTTCAATTATAGATATGACAGTTCTCTTATCAAATTATTATTGGGTGATGGCAGAATTGCAATGATTCTTTCTGCAGTCAAATATACCAAGCCTATATTTCAAAGATAGTATTGTCTCATTCTTCATATCCAGCAATTGTTCTTTTGCATGTAATATTTAACGTGCTTCGACAGTATAAATGTCGCAGAATGATTTGTTGCATCTGTAATATATAGGATAAGTAATTATATTCCATGTCAGATCATGCAGTATATTGTGGTCTACAACTATTCGCAAAGTGGTGCAGTGTATTTTTAAATGAATGAATATACTGCTAGTATCCTAATTTTAAAATGTTCGCAGTAAATTCTATACAAGGCATAACAGCGGTTTGGGTTTTAACTGGAAGTTATATATATACTAGCAGCTAAGCCCGGTTTCACCCAGTCTGTTTGGATGATGTGGCTGTGATCGTTTTCGGTTAGGCATAATCTATAACAGCGTTTGTCAACCTTATCATTTCGGGTCCCCTGTTTTGATTGGAGCCTCCAGCTATGTGAAAATTTACTGACCCCACCCCGTCAGAAAACAGCTTCTAAGCAACTGGTTGTTTTAATGGCAGAAGTAAGAGGAAAATTCTATTACAAAAGATTTTAATCGATTTTCTCGGTAAGTATGGGGGTTAGGGAAAAATACAATCTGCATTCCAATCTATGCACCTGTCTCCACATATGTGCCATTTTTCACACAAATCCACCCAGCCGTTTGGCTGTGAACCTCAGGACAAGAACGAATACAACGATCGCCCATGTTTAATTTATATTATAGATTTATTAAGCTATACAATTCGAATTAAATAGATAAGTGTTATAGACAGTGCATTTATGGCTCATACTATTATTACTATTTGAAGCAGCAATTAATCTAGCTAAGCTGTGGCAAGCTACATACTGCACTAAACTGAATGTAGTAAAATAACAGAATCTAATCTTATGAATTTATAATATTTACAACTAGCAGTATCGCCCAGCGTTGCTCGGGTTTGTAAGGGAAATAACTATATAAGCATTTTTAGAGAGTTATAGCCAAAAAATAGCAAAAAATGCATTAAAAATGGGAAAAAAAAATGGTAAATTTTTTTAAATCGTTGACTCATCGTAGACATTTTTAGAGAGTTACTTCCCTTATATAATAGCGAAAAAATACATTAAAATGGAAAAAAATGATGGTAATTTTTTTTTTAAATCGTAGACTCATCGTAGACGCGCTAATACCCAGAAGGGCTCGATATGAATCACAACTATAAGATACCCGGTTTTGGTTAAACTGCACCGCAAAATGTGGGAGTATCTAGGAATCTAAATCGTAGGAGACAGACACACAACCTCTCTTTTATATATAAAGATATGAGAGTCAAGAAATGCTTATTAACCAAGGAGGTAATTGTAGAAATATATGTAGAGACGTCTCTGTTAAATGGAAGTAACTCTCGTAATGTCTCCAAGTTGGTTACAGTTATACAAAACAACGCATGATCAATCCAACACAATGCGAAAAAATAAGCTGTAGATTTGACAAAGAAATCTGAGTGCTAAAGGGTCAAGACTTTTCATCAAATATGTCAAACGAAGTGATGTAGAATGTTTT
>NW_021831700.1:30000-37500 GCF_006345805.1 Octopus sinensis | reverse complement strand
GGCCTATCAAGGCCATTCCTTAATATTGTTGAATGTATATTATATAGTCTGTTGACTATTTTTTCTTTCTCACTGGACCGCTGGTGGCGAAAAAATTTCTCTTGAATTTTTTGCTACCCTGATATTGATTAATATATATATAAATGACATAAGAATAAAATTAAGATAAGGTATGAGAAGAGGTAGATGAAAAAATAAGAGCAACAACAGCAACAATGGCCATAAGGATTGTTGTTATTGAAATAACATGAACAACAAACTTTACATGGAAACGAGCAACCATTTGCAATAATAACAAGAGCAGCGATTGTAGCTGTTGAAAGGCGGCGAGCTGGCAGAAACGTTAGCACGCCGAACGGCGAAATGCGTAGCCGTTACGTTCTGAGTTCAAATTCCGCCGAGGTCGACTTTGTCTTTCATCCTTTCGGGGTCGATAAATTAAGTACCAGTTACGCACTGGGGGTCGATGTAATCGACTTAATCCGTTTGTCTGTCGTTGTTTGACCCCTCTGTGTTTAGCTCCTTTGTGGGTAGTAAAGAAATAGATCGTAGCTGTTGAAACGAAACAATAGATAGCCTACTGCTACAACAACAACTACTACTACTACTGATACTACTGCTACTACTACCACTGCTGCTACTACTACTACTACTACTACTACTTACTACATCAATCACCACCACTGTTACTGATACTATCACCACTGCCACCACCACCATCACCACTACCACCACTATTACTGCTACTATCACCATTACCACTACTACCACCACCATTATAACCACTACCATCACCACTACTAAAAGCACCACCAGTACCACCAGCACCACCAACACCAACATCTCCACTACTCCTAACAAAAACAACAGCAGCAAGGGTTTCAAATTTTGGCACAAGGACAGCATTTTCGGAGAGGGGCTAAGTATATTTATATGGATCCCAGTACTGAACTGGTACTTATTTTATTGACCCTGGAAGCATGAAAGGAAAGTCGACTACAGCGGCATTTGAACTCAGAACATAAAGACGGACGAAATGCTACCAAGTATTTTGCTCGGCGTGCTAACGATTCTGCCAAGCTCGCCGCCTTAGTGGTTGTAGTAGTAGTAGTAGTAGTAATAATAATAATAATAATAATAATAATAATAAATCGTGTTAACTGGAACGACTCATGTACTGAGAAGAGCATTACCACTGTGAAAACAACATCCATTCATGAATTTATTTATTAATTTCTTAAATACATATTTTACCTGTGAATTTGCTTGTGCAATCTGCGAATGCATACAATGAGCTTCTCTGCCCTTGGTGTACGGAAAACAATCGGCGAGAAACGGAAGAAAGTTTGAAGAAAGATAATAATAATGGTTTCAAATATTGCCACAAGGACAGCAATTTTGAGGAAGGTATGAGTCGATTACATCGACCCCAGTGTTTAACTGGTACTTATTTTATCGACCACGAAAGGATGAAAGGCAAGGTCAACCTCGGCAGAATTTGAACTCAGAACGTAAAGACATTATACCCGGTGTGCTAACTATTCTGCCAGCTCATCGCCTTCATGTATTGGACAATGATAAAGTCAGTGTTCTGGTTGCTTGATGTGTTGTGTTTAAATCTACTTGTAATGAAAATGAGCGGCGGACGAACAAAATGGCGTTAAGTATTTTTGCCCGGTGTGCTAAAGTTTCTGCCAGCTTGCCGTCTTGAAAATAATGATGATGAAGATGATGATGATGATGATGATGATGATGATGATGATGATGATGATGATACCCTGGTGTAGTACCAGGCAGGGACACCCCTGGCTTCTGATCGGAAGTGTTTTCGTGCACATTGTTTTGTCATGGTATAAAAGGTGGGCTACAGCAAATATTCTGCTCAATATCTCAGATTTGCTTTTCAGTAGTTTAACCTTAACCAGTTGAGTATGTTCCTTAGTGGCTGGGGATATGTGCATCTCTGATCATGAGCAGAAGTAGTTGGGGAGCATCATAGCCATGTCTTGAAAGTAATTTTTTGGAGTTTGGATAATTCATCTCTGGAAACATTGGTGTTTCGTTCAACATCCTTAAACAACCTTTTTTTCATGGTCCGTTTTGAGCGGTATGTGCTACTCGAGCTGAAGAAAATTCTAACTGGGTCCCACCTGCAAGGTAATGCGCTGTTTATCTTTACATGGAATTACCATGTTGCGCACACATGGTTGTGATGCATGTGCCTGATGTAACCATTATCAGATGGGTAGTCATGATGGGTATACTGGGCTTCATATATTTTGCCCCAGTGTCACTTTGATAACATGCGCTGCTCTTTTACTCAATAATAATGATGATGATGATGATGGTGGTGGTGGTGGTGGTGGTGGTGGTGGTGGTGGTGGTGATGATGGTGATGATGATGATGCGTAGGCGGAAGAGGAGGATGATTTATTGGCTACAATATATTACAAAACCAAAAGACAAAGGGTAGCTTTTTATTTACACGTATAAACAATACAATAACAACACGAAACTGATAAAAACAAAATATGCCCAATAGAGGAGGCGTACATTCCAGAGTCTGTTAAGGAAACCCACAGGCATCACTTGGAGGCGCTCTTCTCCCATCCGTTCTTTACAGCTTATAGGTGCAAGCTGAAAGTAAAGTCATTCATTTGGGCCATCCTCGCCACATATACCTATTTCTTTACTACCCACGAGGGGCTAAACACAGAGAGGACAAACAAGGACAGACAAACGGATTAAGTCGATTACATCAACCCCAGTGCGTAACTGGTACTTAATTTATCGACCCCGAAAGGAGGAAAGGCAAAGTCGACCTCGGCGGAATTTGAACTCAGAACGTAACAGCAGACGAAATACGGCTACGCATTTCGCCCGGCGTGCTAACGTTTCTGCCAGCTCGCCGCCTATACCTACCTAACAACAAATGTATCGTGGGACAACTTCTGTCTTTCCAGCTTCACCTTCCTTTTTAATTGGCCGAACAGGGAAGTGTCTATTTTCATTGCTTTCTGCCTCGTACACTACACAGCCACTTTCGTGAAAGTCACTTTCTGCTCTTCCCAGCCCAAGAAGAGCAGTAGAATGATTTTTACAATAAAGCCAGCCCTAGCCGGATCTGTCCGACACGTGACAGCATGTATTTGGCATATCTCCAAAAGTCAGCAATGTTCGGGGCACTGGATGAGCGCATGCAGAATAGTTTCGTCCCTCTGCGTGCATTTCAGACATGCTTGGTTGACAGCTCTACCATGTCTGTAGAGTTGTTAATCCCGGTAGCACTGCGAAATAGAGGATTTTGTAAATTTTCTATGGGTCCTAGCCCGAAAATCTTTCTGAACAGACCAGCTAGCTGATTTTCATTGACTTACAGATTCGCCAACAATAAATACTCTATAAGGCTTTCACCTCCCACGTTTCTCGATTTGTAGAGGTCCGCAAGCACCTAACAACATTTCAAATGCCAAGTACTCTTTCTCGGTCTTTGCTTGATCCAGAGCTGTAAATGTGTGAAACAGACGAGTTGTAAGAAAAACCTCTCTTACTAATAGCGGCCACAGCTCTTTACCCTAAAGGAATTGTTGGAGATGTAACCTCATGGCATGTCTGTGCATCATCAACCATGGCACGCCCAGCCTTCCATGTAGCAGGTGTTGACAGCGAATGGAACGCAAGACCACTTGAACAAAAAAGCGCCCTTTTTTGTGAAACGGAACGAAAGAAAAGACGTTCCAGTCCGTTCAGTCGTAGATGACGTGGGTGGTCGCCATCAGCACCCGACTTTTGAGAAAGATTTTCAACAGAAAATTACCACTACAAGCACAACCATCACTATTAGCACTCGCACCACCCTTGAGCTAAAACAACAGTAACAATAGCATCAACTACCTATTTCTTTACTACCCACAAGGAGCTGAACACAGAGGGGACAAACAAGGACAGATAAACGAATTAAGTCGATTATATCGACCCCAGTGCGTAACTGGTACTTATTTAATCGACCCCGAAAGGATGAAAGGCAAAGTCGACCTCGGCGGAATTTGAACCCAGAACGTAACGGCAGACGAAATACGGCTACGCATTTCGCCCGGCGTGCTAACGTTTCTGCCAGCTCGCCGCCTTCTATAGCATCAACTACCACCCCAAAAGTGACCATCACAGCAGCTGCACCAGTAACATGAACAATGGTAGTAATAAAGATAATAACAATATGAGAAAACGACGTCTGTAGCAACAACAGCAACAAAACAACGAAGATAAATCAATACGTATAGATTTTGTTTACTGCGATAATGCATGAGGAAATAGCTATTAAAGAGATGGATAGTATCTTTGATATTGGACACTGTCAAGCTCCAGTGGGGGTCAGTAGAGTATGTGGGGGGGGGGAAGAGAGAGGGGGCAGGTAGAGAGAGAGGGAGAGAGAAGAAGAAAGAAAGGAGAAGTGAGTGGAGAAATAAAAGAATGATACACAATGGAGATGACTGTTGCTAGCACACATACACGTGTACACACACAGACACACACACACACATACACACATACACACACAAATTAAGGGAAAGATCACTGATCACGTGTCGTAAAGGTTAATAGTTCAAAACTTGATCTCAAAACTCCCCAGAAGTAAAGGCATGCCTGATTCTTCGGACGCGATCAGCCTAAGTGTCGAATCAAATTAGGCTTCCTTGATTGTGATGTTGAACTTATAAATGGTCTATGACTATTTAATTTTTTTCTCACTAGGCCGCTGGTGGCAAATAAATTCTACGAAATTTTTTGCCACCCTATATTGATTAATTATGAATTTTCTGGTTAATTCCGTAATGGAATCGGCGGCTTATATTTGCTGCCGATAAATTTGGCGCGAGTGCGATGATTTGAAAATTTTAGGTCAGATATTGCCGAGCAGGGACAGAGGTGCCTCGTGATAATATCTGCTCGGATCTTGGTGTTTCTTACTGACGAATCTATCGGCCTATGGAAGATTGACTTGATTTAATTTAATCAGGTTAGTTTTTACCATTAAACAATAATGAAACGGTGCATCGTATAAGAAATTACAGGGTAAATGTTTTTTTAATTTTCTCCTGGTTTGCGGAATTGATGTTATTTTGGCGGTTGAAGCTTTGGCTGTTATTTCTAGTGGGTGAATGGCCTATTATGGCCATTCCTTGATTGTGATATATATATATATATAGATTATACATATATACGACAGGCTTCTTTCAGTTTCCGTCTACCAAATCCACTCACAAGGCATTGGTCGGCCCGGGGGGCTATAGCAGAAGACACTTGCCCAAGATGCCACGCAGTGAGACTGAACCCGGGAACCATTTGGTTGGTTAGCAAGCGACTTACCACACAGCCACTCCTGCGCCCCACTGTTTATGATGTGTAAACAATACTTATTTTCAATCTCATTTGAGCCCTGCTTTGTCAGTAAATGTAGGGGATTGAAATATTATCTTGCCTTGAAAAAAAAAAAAAAAAAGGACAGTCTTTAGGGTGAGGTTCTCGGATCTGTTAATGATGTGCATTTGCAATCAGATATCATCGATGATAACGAAGATCAGAGTTTGGTGTAACGATAAGCGCTCCATCTAAATGTAGCTCTTATTTACGGGAGACGATAGAATTTTCTTATATGAGTAGTACTTGATGGGCATTGTATGCATGTATGTATGTATGTATGTATGTATGTATGTATGTATGTATGTATGTATGTATGCATGCATGTATGTATGTATGTATATGTATGTATGTATGTATGTATGCATGCATGTATGTATGTATGTATGTATGTATGTATGCATGCATGTATGTATGTATGTGTATGTATGTATGTATGTATGTAGGTATGCATGTATGTATGTATGTATGCACGTATGCATGTATGTATGTATGTATGTATGCGGGCGCATGTGTATGTGTGCGTGTGTGTAAGAATGTACATATGATTGAATGCAAAATAACTACTTATTGACTGGCAAGAGTATACACCAACACCACGACGTAGGATCCACAAACTCGCGCTGTCCTACTTTCGACTTTTCCTCTCGATACTGTAATAGCACTGCTACTCAGAACTAGTAAGTTGCGTAATATCTCACACAAAAGCCTCGAGTCTCAATTCGCCATTATTTTCCGCTTACCCTTTCACTACCTCACATTCTATTCTCCACTTAAACATTTCTATCTTTCCTAATTCCCCTGAAATGTTACTCATTGGAACCCTTTCCTCACTACAGTAAAGGACAACGGCCATTTACGAGCGTGTTATGACTTGGCAACATGTACCATGTTTTCACTAATTGTTTAAGGACCTGTGCAGTCGCAGACATAGACATCCTCTCGACCGTCTCACCCTTGACTCAGTGAAACATCCAGAATTCAACAGCTGAGTACGTGGAGCAAAGGGAAATGAAGTGCCTTGTTCAAGAACACAATACTCTTTCTTTACTACCCACAAGGGGCTAAACACAGAGGGGACAAACGGATTAAGTCGATTATATCGACTCCTGTGCGTAACTGGTACTTATTTAATCGACCCCGAAAGGATGAAAGGCAAAGTCGACCTCGGCGGAATTTGAACTCAGAACGTAACCGCAGGCGAAATACTGCTAAGTATTTCGCCCGGCGTGCTAACGATTCTACCAGCTCGCCACAATAGGTTGTCCTGCCCGACTCAGAAATTGAATCACCAACCTTATGATGAAACGAACGCAGTAGGCCATGCAGCTTCACTTTCTCCTCTATTTAGCTCTTACATTAATTTATGTTTTGTTGTGTGAAAATATTGACCTATAGGTGTCCACACCGAACATTAACCACTTCAATCATACAGCCCTCACGAACGTTTTCCCTCTGCCATCAGCGTAAAAAAATACATTTTTATTGGCAAACATTTATGTTAATTACAAATCGTCAATAAACATATTTCTCAAATGCATAGCAATATCAATGTTTATGATTAAATCTATTTAGTTGCTGGCTTCACAGCTGGATTTTATATGATAGTATAAGTGATATCTCTATAATTATAAGTATCATTGTCATCCTACCATGTAATGCCATCTGGGTAATAAAAGGTAAGTTTCTAGTGAGAAGATCACACTGTGATTAGGTATTGATTCACAACAGTAAGCATTTTTCTTCGTTCCCGTCATTAATGCTGCTGAGAAACGCATTACTCTATTACAATCGTTTTCCAAACTGAATGTTAGCAGCCCAGTGGGTATCGAGATTACTTAAAGGGCTGCAGTGAGTAAAGGCATGCTTAAATTAGGAGTGATTTATCAGCAAAAAGCAAATATAGTATATATATTTTACACTCATTTCAGAAAAACGATTTGTTCGAATAAACTAGCTATCACGTTGCTAACGACACATTTACTCCCTATTTCAAAACATTATTTGAACTGTAAATAGGTTTTCATGCTTCTTAGTGTAGTTATGATTTATTAATATGTACACAAGGCCATACGTTTGTGA
>NW_021831700.1:0-20000 GCF_006345805.1 Octopus sinensis | reverse complement strand
GGCATTACGAAGTGTTGCTGCGGGCTGGACATATACATTGATGAGGTGAATGATGAAATAAGGATGATATAGATGAGAGAAGGCTAAAACGCCCCCCGATTTTCTTCTTCTCTAAAACATTGTTCTTTTTTTTTAAAAACAAAACAAACAAAGCGCGGTATTGAACCTCTCACAACAGTTTTTACAGTTTTTGGACTTAATAGTCCATTACAAATATTAACATGCAAAAAATATTCAATATACAATCAACACTAGTCCATTTACAAATGAGGCGCTGAGGCTTTTCAACCTCTTGTCAATTTTCCACCTCATAATCGCACGAGTCCGTGTACTCCGCCATAACACATGCTTCGTTTAAAATCACGGCGGGGTCCGAGTTGGCATTACCCGGCCACGAGCGATACTCCTCTTTTAATCCGTCCAGCATCATAAACAGGCGCAACGTTATGACCTCCACAGCTATCTACGGAGGCCACTCGGGGTCCTGTGTGAAGACCAAAGGTATTCCCTGGTAGTGTTCTTTCACTATCTTTTCCACCTCTCCGCCTCTCTAAAAGAAGACAGTTTTTCGTCCATCGGGTCCGGTTGAGTCAATTTTACAGTTGGCGGCACAATTCCCGCCAATGTGTGTCTCCCCCCCTCCGGTGACACAACCGACGAAGCTCCGTGACACTCCGGGGTCATGTCTCCGACTGCCGGCAATGTCCCGTTTCTCCTCCTCTTCCTCTTTTTTTCTTCTCGACTGGGGGAGAGGTGCGTCTTCTCCGTGACCTGGAGATTCGCCTCCCCTCCCTCATCCCCAGGATCCTTCGGTGTGCACCCATTATTGCTCTCCTTCTTCCTTTTGCGGCTCTTCTTTGAGGAGTCCTCCGTCTCTTCGGCCGCCTTCATTTCCTCCTCTACCCAGAGGTCTCCGTCAACCGCTCCAGGACACTGCTTTGCCCTTAAGAACAGTTTTTTTTATATGGCCAGGCTTCAAGCACCAATGACACTTGGGGGGGGGGGGTCCCACAAGAATCACCGGATACTTATACCCGGCCATTCTAAAAAATCCGGAGGTACCAGACTTTCAACTGACTGGATCCATAGAGTCAAAACAGCTTTTGACCCCTCCCAGTCAGCCGCAGGCAGAATATTCACGCTGAGGAGCTTGGTGCTACTGCCACCCAAACTCCGGCGGATAGTATCTCCTATACACTAGGGCTCAACTCCGGGTGGCAAGCCAGGTGGCAAGTTTAATAAAATGATGTAGCGTGAAACGATCGTACCAAATTACTGAAGATATTCTTGTTGCTTATTTTGATCATAATCACCCCATGGGTTTATATGGATAACACCATACAAAATTCTGGTGCATCTAGCTTAAGTACCATATTCATTTGAATCTAAATTTGCTGAACTTATATCTATATAATATATATATATTATAATATATATATATATATATATATATATATATATATATCGAAACGCGGAGTAGATGAAACAGGGACAACTGATGAAGGGGAATATTCTTTATGTTTCATGTCTCGTTTCTCAGTTTGTTTTTATCGTTGCTCGAAAAAAAAATGTTCGTTTTCTGTTTTTGTGTTTATGTTTTCGTTTCTCATTGTGTTCAGTGTTTTTTTTTAATGTCTTGTTTATTTCCATATAAATGTATGTATGTACATATATATTACGTGACTGACCACACCATCAGATGTTGCTACACATCGCTGGTCACAATGCGTTCGCATTGTCTTAGCCTTCGAATGACGCCACCCTGCTGGCTAAGCGAGCAGGCCAACAGAAGAAAGAGTGAGAGAAAGAGTGGTGAAAGAGTACAGCAGGGATCACCACCCCCTACCGGAGCCTCGTGGAGCTTCTTAGGTGTTTTCTCTCAATAAATACTCACAACGCCCGGTCTGGGAATCGAAACCGCGATCCTACGACCGCGAGTCCGCTGCCCTAACCACTGGGCCATTGCGCCTCATGTAGTATATATGCATATATATTTATATATCATTTATATTATTATATAATCGAATGCCACGCATCCTTTTCCAAGTAAGTTTTATATTAATAACTACGATGCGCACTCTACTATCTCTGTTACCCATTCTCTGTCTATCTCTCTCCCTCTCTTGTTCATTCTTTCTGGTTTTCTCTGCCACCCTTCCCTATTCTTCTCCTCTCCTCTTTACCGTTCCCTCTCTCTCACTCTTCCTCCTTGACTCTCTCGTCGCTGAAACGTGACGAAAAGGAATCTATCTTTCTGCTCATTTCCTTCCTAAAGACAACATGTGCTTATACCTGTCTCCTCTCATAAGCTCGTCCTCCTAGTGTTCATAATAATTTTTTTATATTCCTCTTGACTTAACACCCCTCACCGTTTGTTTTTACTGTTCTCACTGTCCTGTTCTTGTTATCACTTTCACACTCCGCAAAAAATCCCAAATTTTATTTAATTTGCTTTGCGGGAAGGACTGTTTTGCCCTTGCTACGCGGAGTAGATGAAACAGAGACAACTGAAGAAGGGGAATATTCTTTATGTTGCATGTCTCGTTATTCGAAAAAAGGTAGTTTTCTATGCTTTTGTTTTTATGTTTTCGTTTCTCATTGTGATCAATGTTTTTTGATGTCCTATATATCCATACATGCATGTATATATACATATAGATGTAGGTATGTGCCTATATGTATGTATACATGCATATATATATATACATATGTATATGCATAGTGTATATGTAAATATATATATATATATATATATATATATATATATACATACAAGAAAAAGCAGCAAGAATGGATTAGTTGTTCAGTACAATTGTTTCATACGAAGAACAGATTTATTAAAAGCTGCAAATATTGCAACAAATACAAGTGTCCCGTATTCATCAGCCAAAACACATATGAGTTTTCCAAACATCCTAGGGGGTGAGGCTACACTCATGAAGTATCGAAGAGAGTTCTATAAAAAGCAAAGTTAGATTGTAAGTAGACTTAAAATGTCCTCTAATGATGCACAGTTTTATAAAAGGTTTTTAAAAAAGTTTGTTAGCTTCACAGAAAAGGTAAATCCATCCATAATAATGTAGGTGTAATTTCCGGAGATATGAGGAGAGATTTTATTTTCAGAGAAGATGAATATATCCATAATAATGTAGATGTAATTTCCAGATATATGAGAAGATGTTGATCACACTTCTATTCGTTTCACAAAACTACTATGTTGGAAGAAGAGATTGGCTATATTGGCTAAAAGAAGTCGCAAAAGAAGTCAATGAATCAGAAACCGCTTATTAGAGAACATTTTAAGTCTGCTTACAATCTAACATTGCTTTTCATAGAACTCTCTTCGATACTTCCTGAGTGTAGCCTCACCCCCTAGGATGTTTGGAAAACTCATATGTGTTTTGGCTGATGAATACGGGACACTTGTATTTGCTGCAATATTTGCAGCTTTTAATAAATCTGTTCTTCGTATGAAACAATTGTACTGAACAACTAATCCATTCTTGTTGCTTGTTTTCTTGTTTATAATCACCCCACATTATTTTATGGTTAATACCATAAATATTTCTGGTGCATCTAAGTTAAGTACCACATTCATGTGAATTCATTGGAACTCACTTGAATCTTAATTGTTTTAATGAAATTATATATATATATATATATATATATATTATATATATATATATATATATATACGAGGGGCGTTCAATAAGTAATGCCCCTGACCCACTTCCCATAGCAGTAGAGCAACGAAACTTGGCACAGTTATTAGTCTTTTTCTACATAGGAACCACCCAGAGTTACGCATTTCTCCCTCATTTGATGCAGCTCTGAAGACCGTTTTTGTAGAAGACCCCAGCTTGGTCCTCTAACCACGACGTGACTTCAGAAATCAAGGCTGCATCATCTGGGAAACGCTTTCCTTTCAAAACAACTTCATGGCTGGAAGAGGTGAAAATCAGAGGGTGCAAAGTCGGCAGGAGAGTAGGGGAGGGGATGAGTTCATAGCCGCACGCCTGTGCTTGTGATCTGGCGACACGCGAGTTGTGGATCGGAGCGTTGTCCTGCAGGAGGAGGATGCCTTTGCTGATCTTGCCCCGCCTCTTGATATTGATAGCTTCTCTTAATTTCCTCAAAAGTGAAGCATAATAGACTCCTGTAATTGTGGCACCTTTTGCCAGGAAATCTGTCTTCACTACTCCGTCCTGGTCCCAGAAGACTGTAAGCACGACCTTGCCAGCGGAGGGCTGCACCCTTGCCTTCTTTGAAGGAGGTGAGTCACGGTGCTTCTACTGCATTGACTGGGCTTTGGTATCTGGATCATAGTGATGGACCCAGGTTTTATCCTATGCAATCAGTCTTTTGAAAAATTTTGACTCATCTTCATGGCACATCTCCAAATTCATCCACGAGCAATCGACGCGTTCTTGCTTCTGGAAAGGTGTGAGCAACCTGGGAATCCATCTGGCAGACACCTTTTGCATATTCAAATGGTCATGAATGATAGTTTCCACAGACCCGGTACTAATCTTGACCTCATGGGCTATTTGGCGAATAGTTATGCGTCGATCTTCCAAAATGGCAGCCTCAACTTGACGGACAGATGCCTCATCAATGGCAGAAGGGGGCGACCAGATCTGGGAGCTGTTTTCCTCAGAGTTCCGACCATGTTTGAATTCACGATGCAGCGTTTTAACAAGGTCATATGATGGGGCATTATCACCATAAGTTAATTTCATTTCATCAAAAGTCTCCCGTGGTGTGCGTCCTTTAAATACAAAAACCGGATCACTGCTCGACACTCAACATGCTCCATTTCACACTTGACTCAGTTCAAACACCTGTAAATCAAAAACCACAATAAATTCAGAGCTGAAATTTGCCACTTAATCTATAGAGATATGAATAATTGCACATGCAAAATTTCAGCTAGATCAAACAAATAAAGTGGGTCAGAGGCATTACTTATTGAACGCCCCTCGTATATATAATATATATATATATTATATATATAATATATATATATAGATACACACACTATGCATAATACATATATATGCACACACACACTACGGATATACATAAATATATATATATATATAATATATATATATATGCGTTTATAAAATGTCTGTCTGTCAATTATCTATCTATCTATCTATCTATCTATCTATCTATCTATCTATCTATCTACTATCTATCTATCTATGAGACCGGATTAGCACACTAGTAAAGAGGGCTTTGACGGGAGCCATCATCAACAACAAATGGTGGTTTGCCCCCAAAGAGCAGTAAAAGCAGAAGCGATTAGTACAGCAAGCACTAGCCATAGATAGAAATATAGTAGAGGGTGAGCTAGTTAAGAAGCTAGAAGAGGCAATTAGAAGCGGCATCGCATCCGACGTTTTGGCGGCGAGGTTGGCCCTCGACCAACACTTCAACGCCAAACACGAAGGATGTGCTGTCAGAGCTAGGATGCGTGCTCTAAGGAACAAGGTGTTGGAGCCGCGAGAGAGGCCCGGGTGGCAGAGGCGCAACAGGGCAACAAAGCCACCATTCGGTCACTGGTAGATGAACATGGGCGCGAATTGCTCGAGCCAAGTAAAATGTGAGGCCTTTCAGCAGCATTTTGCCCGACTGTTCGGAACGAGTGGAGGGCAAGAACGTAGGGTGGACTTCAGTGCCTACCTACATAGCCTACCACGACTCTCGACAAGAAAGGCAGGGTGCTGCGAAGGTGCCATCACGGCGGCGGAAGTGCGGGAAGCGATGGCAGAATGCTCGAGGGACAAATCACCGGGTTTGGATGGTCTACCCTACGAGCTTTACAATTGTATGCCAGACTTGTTTGGAGATCTCTTGGCGGCGGTGTACTGCAACTGGCAGCAAAACGGGAGCATTCCTGGTTTTGTGAGCCGAGGAGCCGTAACACTGCTGAAGAAAGATCTAAACAAGGGAAATGTAATAGATAACTTAGGCCCATCACTCTGCTTAATGCAGACTTGAAATTTTTGGCCAAGGTGCTAGCCAAGAGGTTGGCGCTTGTCATCGAGAAACTGTCGACAAGGCGCAAACATGCTCCGTGCCAGCCGGACCATCCATGACAACCTCCATCTGATGCGCTACATCATAGACAGGGTAGTTAACGAACCTGGCATGGTGGGGCCTGATCAACTTGGATCAATCGAAAGCCTTTGATAGGGTAGACCATCGATACTTGGAGGCGGCCCTGAGAGCGGCTGGTTTCGGTCGGTCCCGTCTTCCCGGCTGGATAGCTGCCTTGTACAGAGCATCCGTTCGGTAATTCGCGTAAATGGACATCTATCGAGACCTTTCGACATTGCACGTTCGGTCCGTCAGGGATGCCCCCTCTCGGCGCTTCTATACGTATTGACTCTTGAGCCACTACTGCGGAAGCTGGCGACTCTAAGGGGCATCCCGCGAGAATTGGGATGCGGGACGAGCGTGTCTGCATACCGGAACGACGTCCCGTCATAGTGTCTAGCCACGAGCACATCGAGCTGGTCGGCGAGACACTGAAAAACTACGAAGCGGTGACAGGAGCGAAAATCAACCGGGAAAAGTCAGTGGGCTTGCGACTAGGCACCTGGAGAAGCAAGCCCATGCCGTCCACCAGCGCCTCCGTCGTGGGACGCTGGACCGACGGCCCGGTTGAGTTGGGCTCGGGGTCTGGTTCGGTCCGGACCTCCAAGTGGAGAAGAACTGGAACGAGATAACGAGTAGGGTGGTCACTCTCGCCCGATGGGCCGGGGGGAGAGGAAACTGGTCCCTAAAAGGTCGAGCGGAGGTGGCGAACACGTACATCGGCGTCCGTCATCTACTACCGCCTGACCGTCGTACCTTGTCCCGACCCTACCATCACCAAACTACAACGCATCCTCTTTCGCTTCTTGTGGAAAGGATGCGTCCCGATGGTCAGGCGTTCCATTTGCTGTCAACACCCGTTAAAAGGAGGGCTGGGCATGCCGTGGTTGATGATGCGCAGACACGCGCTGAGACTGCGACATCTCTGGCTCTATGTAGACGACGGTGAACAGGTGTGGTCGCCGTTTGTGAGGCACGCTTTCCCGCAGCTCGTCTCCATGACCGAGGAAGGGCGAATGGCACCGCGAGTGTCGCGTTGCTCTCAAGCAACTCTGCCGTCCTGGGTCGACCTTGAGTGACTTCAACACAACCAAAGCATTCTATAGGGGTTTAGTGGAGGGGAGGTACGACGACGAGCTCGGGGCGAACCTGGACGTCGACGAGGAGTACCTGACCCGCCTGTTCAGGACGACTTTCGGGCCAGGGCCCATGGACAACTTCCAAAGATCCCTGGCCTGGCAGTGCTACCGAGAAGCGCTACCCGTTCGGGATAAGCTCTACAGACACGGCTCGAGAAACACGGGGCCGACCTGCCCGAGATGCGGTCAGAGCGACGAAACCGTTCTGCACGCACTCGTTCAGTGTCCAACAATTTTCCGACCTGTGGGCTTATGTCGAACAACTGCTGTCACGTGTGGGACGAGTCGGTTTATCAGCTGAGTCTATCGTCAATATTGTCACGCCTCCTTCCTTCACAACGGGAAGGAAGAGCTATTTTCATCATCCTTGTGCTATGGCGAAAGAATGTATCTGGTGGACGCGTCTGAAAGGATTGGAGACAAACACTTTCCTCTCTGGTCAATCTCTTATCAACTTCTTCAAGTACCACCACTTGAAAAGGAAAGTGAGAGTAAGAGAGCAAGTTTTGTCTAGCGAATGTTTTAAAAAAAAAGATGGGTGAATGTAGCAAGAATGGCACGTATGAATGACGAAGCCACCTTGAGCATAGTCCTATGAACCCAGAAATCGAAAACAGAGAGTTGCTTATTTGCAAAAAAAAAAAAAAAAAAAAAAAGAAATATAAAATGTGACTTCATTGACCGAGGTTACCGTGGTCTTTTCCGTAGGCTTTTCTTTCCACGGGTAAACCTCACCTGTCCTCCCCTTTACACTTCTATTGACATTTCTGTGATAACGATCCCTATTGATCAATTTTTTTTTCCTCTCCCCCCCCTCCCCCCTTTTTTTTTTTTTTTTTTTAACCCCCCCTTTTTTTTTTGTCCTCTTTCTCTCTCTCCTTTTACGATCCCTTTTGATCGAAACTCCCCCTTCCTTTTTTTTTTTTTTTTTTTTTTTTTAAACCTTCAAAAGAAAAGCTCTACCTTGTATTTGTTCTATCTGTGTGCAGCCCTGTGTGGCTAATAAAGAAACATATCTATCTGTCTATCTAAATATATATGTGTGTGTGAGTGTGTTTTTTGTGTGTGTGTGTGTGTGTATGTGTATAGCGTGTGCATGTCAGTCACACTGCGACTACACCTTATATTATAGCTATCATCATCCTATCATAAACAGTATCACACTGACTGTGAACGAAGATTGCCTTAAGGCTGCCATTACCTGTAGATTACCTGTAGAATACTCAGTCAGTTAAGTTACAAATGAAGGAGTAGGTGTTTCCGTTGATCGATCATATGCAATGCGAGATCCATGGTGTTTGATTAAAACCAGTTCGATTTTTTCTTCATGTTATCTATATATATAAAACTGTAGTTGTGTGAGTGTCTGTCCCCTTCGATTTAGATTCCTAACTCCTCCCACATTTTGCGGTGCAGTTTAACCAAATTCGGGTATCTTATAGTCGTGATTCATATCGAGCCCGTCTGGGTATTAGCGCGCGTCTACGATGAGTCTACGATTTAAAAAATAATTTAACATCATTTTTTATTCCATTTTAATGCATAATTTTTCGTGTGTCGATGGCGGTGGAGTTGGCGTCCATGGTCAAACACCTGCACCTGTGTTTGCTTCGCCCCCTTCCCTCCCTCGTGAAGCTGTGGGGAAGGGAGTGTAAAGAAATCAACGTCGTAATGCGTTGTCAAGGAGACCAGCGCTCTTTTAGAACAACGACTTCATGGCTTGAAGACACCAAAACAGAAATGGCTGAGAAAGCCCGAATTGGCATCTATAACAGGAAGTACCTCTAAAAAATGCTTATATAGTTATTTTCCCTTACAAACCCGAGCAACGCCGGGCGATACTGCTAGTTTATATAAAAGTGAAGTTGTGAGTGTCTGTTTCCTCCTACGATTTAGATTCTAACTACTCCCACATTTTGCGGTGCAGTTTAACCAAAAGCGGGTATCATATAGTCGTGATTCATATCGAGCCCTTCTGGGTATTAGCGCGCGTCTACGATGAGTCTACGATTTAAAAAATAATTTACCATCTTTTTTTTTCCATTTTAATGCATTTTTCGCTATTATATAAGGGAAGTAACTCTCTAAAAATGCTTATATAGTTATTTCCCTTACAAACCCGAGCAACGCCGGGCGATACTGCTAGTTGTCAATAAGATCTGAATTGAATTTACTGTCAAAAGAGGGACGTTAACAAGATGCCGACCGATTATTTACACAAAAAGCTAACGGTTACTGATAATTATATTGGTTTGTTACCGTACATTATAAAGAAGTGCTGATATTCGATTAAGAAATCGTTTGATAAGATGAGCTAACTTGTTCTGTCCAATAAGAAATTCCAAATGGTAATTGAGATAAAGTAGATTCTTGTCTTCTACAGCAAAATCAAAATATAACGTGTGTTGTATATTGTGAGATACTGCGCTATGTGTGTGTGTGAACATTTGTGCTTGTGTGCACGAGAAGTGTATGTGTGTGTGTGTGTCTGTGAACATTTGTGCTTGTGTGCACGAGAAGTGTGTGTGTGTGTGTGTGTGTGTGTGAACATTTGTGCTTGTGTGCACGAGAAGTGTGTGTGTGTTGTGTGTGTGTGAACATTTGTGCTTGTGTGCACGAGAAGTGTGTCTGTGTGTGTGTGTGTGTGAACATTTGTGCTTGTGTGCACGAGAAGTATGTGTGTGTGTGTGTGAACATTTGTGCTTGTGTGCACGAGAAGTGTGTGGGTGTGTGTGGTGTGTGTGTGTGAACAATTGTGCTTGTGTGCACGAGAAGTGTGTGTGTGTGTTGTGTGTGTGTGAACATTTGTGCTTGTGTGCACGAGAAGTGTGTGTGTGTGTGTGTGTGTGGTGTGTGAACATTTGTGCTTGTGTGCACGAGAAGTGTGTGTGTGTGTGTGTGTGTGTGTGTGAACATTTGTGCTTGTGTGCACGAGAATGTGTGTGTTTGTGTGTGTGTGTGGTGTGTGTGAACATTTGTGCTTGTGGTGCACGAGAAGTGTGTGTGTGTGTGTGTGTGTTGAACATTTGTGCTTGTGTGCACGAGAAGTGTGTGTGTGTGTGAACATTTGTGCTTGTATGCACGAGAAGTGTGTGTGTGTGTGTGTGTGTGTGTGAACATTTGTGCTTGTGTGCACGAGAAGTGTGTGTGTGTGTGTGTGTGTGTGAACATTTGTGCTTGTGTGCACGAGAAGTGTGTGTGTGTGTGTGTGTTGTGTGAACATTTGTGCTTGTGTGCACGAGAAGTGTGTGTGTGTGTGTGTGTGGCTATGTGCTCGTGTGATGGATTCCAGTTCACCTATACGGTATATTTCAACCAGCGTTTCGTAAACAGCTTGATTGATGACTACGACAACATGTATGTATGTATGTATGCCTGCATGTGTATGTATGTATGTATGTATGTATGCATGTATGTAGTATGTATGTATGTATGTATGTATGCATGTATGCATGTATGCATGTATGTATGTATGTATGTCTGTATTTATGTATAATGTATGTATGTATGTATGTATGTATGTATGTATGTATGTATGTATGCATGTATGTATGTGTGTGTGCTTGCGTGTGTGGTGTATGTGTATGTGTGTATACAAGTGTATTTGCCTATGTAATTACGTATATGCATATAGACAAACATACATTTATACATATTTATATACATACATATATATATATATATATATATATAATATATATATATATATATATATATATATATCTATGTATGTATATATGTATATATGTATATATGTATATGTACACAGACACACACCTACACATATATTTATATATATGTGTGTGTGTGTATTTGTGTGCATTGAACGTGTGCGTGCGCGCGCGCTTGTATGTGTAACAAGCCAAATGTTTATGAAACATCTGTGCATTGCTTACACGCTTATTCAATAATCAACTGATGAAACGACTAAGCACTTATGGTCGGAAATTCTAAATGAGTTCCATTTCTATGCCTCTTAGAAATATAATTATGTCCAAGAGAAAAATATATATTATCTTTGGTGTGTTTATCTCGATTATATCTCCGTTCCTTCTCACTGTTTACATTATATAGCTCTGGATTTATCTAAAGCTGTTGAGTTCTCTAGTGAAATGTGCATAAACGTATATCCTTGTATTTGATAACTTCTATACTTTATTCTATATTTTTGGAGCACAGTTTTCGTAAATTGTGTTACCAGGTGACTATATAAACCAGTGTGGAGGCGCAATGGCCCAGTGGTTAGGGCAGCGGACTCGCGGTCATAGGATCGCAGTTTCGATTCCCAGACCGGGCGTTGTGAGTGTTTATTGGGTGAAAACACCTAAAGCTCCACGAGGCTCCGGCAGGGATGATGGTGATCCCTGCTGTACTCTTTCACTACAACTTTCTCTCACTCTTACTTCCTGTTTCTGTTGTACCTGTATTTCAAAGGGCCGGCCTTGTCACTCTCTGTGTCACACTGAATATCCCCAAGAACTACGTTAAGGGTACACGTGTCTGTGGAGTGCTCAGCCACTTACACGTTAATTTCACGAGCAGGCTGTTCCGTTGATTCGGATCAACCGGAACTCTCGTCATCGTAACCGACGGAGTGCTTCCATCCATCCATATAAACTAGTACATCTCAAACAGTATATTTTTTCCGGTCGATTATCGAAGGTAACACATATATTTGAAAGGGGAATAACTTGCGAGGCATGATGGTTCCATACAGATTTCATTTCGGTAAAAATTCCATCGATTCGTATAGACAGAACCTTCTACAGTCTTTGCTAAATTTTGAATAATATAAAAAAAAAACAGTTTGAGTATTGTTCTGATGACTTATTCATTTGGTCATGCGTATTGTCTTAATAATATCGTACGCATGTGGCTTTGTTTACTATTGTTGGGTTGAGAGGGATGCTATAATTAAGAATATTTGAAACACCAAAATATTCTGCTGCAGCTATAAGGAATTTGTAAATTTACTAACTTTGAAAGTTTTGGGGGGGAAGAAGCCAGTAGAATTTTGATTCTATTAAAGCCTGCGTGAATCAAAAAGACCATTACACACGCATTCAAAAATAATAAAACAAAAGCATACACTCCTGGAACAGACACCAGCACACAGGATCAACATACAAACACAAACACCTACAACTTAATGCATACAATGTCTTTAAAATGTCTTAAAAATATACGCACACAAATATACACTCATATGCATGTGCGTGTGTGTGTGTGAAAGAGAGAGAGAGAGAGAGAGAGAGAGAGAGCGGGTATGGTTTGTTTAGGCCCTGCAACCTAGCAGTTAGACAAAGAACCAGTGATACATAACACAATGCCATGAAAGCCAAGTTAAAAGTCATCATTATTAGATTTAAGTACAGACATGTCTTTAACGTTTGGAACGTAAATCTTGCAATTAATTCATTTATTGTATTAGATGGGCGGAGGTAAAATATTTTACCTCAAAATCATAATACAAATAAGAAAATGGAGGAACAGATTCCTTTCAATCATCAACTCACAGATAATACCAATTCATATTATTTATTAACTACATAAATAGGAATATCCAAATCCAACAGAATAAAACAGAATAAAACAATATACCTCAATAAGTAAGATAATACCATAAGAATAATACATATAAAATGGATCTTACAGCTGTTTCAGCTGTTTCAGCCTGTAGATAAAAGTATCTCATTGTGCCTATATTAGTCAGATGTATTGAGGTAATATGTAGTTAAAAATGAGTTACTTATATATGTAAGTCGATGATTGAAAGGAATCTGTTCCTCCATTTTCTTATTTGTATATATATATTATATATATATAATATGTGTGTGTGTGTGTGTGTGTGTGTGTGGTTGCGCGTAAGTGTGTGTGAGTATGTGTGTGTGTGTGTGTGTTTTCTTTGTACGGAGAGTTTGTGAAACTTTATACAGAGTAAAATGGGTATGTGCCTCGGTTTCGGCTTGCTCACCTTCAATAGACTGTGATTTACCTCAGTTCTTATTGGTGTTATATAGTGCTCGGTCAGTTTTTTTTTCTTTTGTAGGGTAGGGGGACATACTCACGCATATATTAATTTTTACAAGGAAAAGGCTGATAGCGACTTCTAAGTTTTGGCTTCTCGCCTCCCCCCTGACCTCATTTAGTTTAGTTCTTATTGGTGTTATATAGTCCTTGGTTTGATTTCTTTTTGTTGGGGAGAGGGAACCTATGTGAATGTTAGTTAGGTGTTGTGTAAATTATGTATGAGAATAAGAGAATTAGAAGGAAGCATGCAGAACGTGGGTTGATAATAGGGTGTGGTGAGAGGATTTATTTTGGTTTGATGTGGAAATTTTATTGTTTAGTTTTCAACCAGACCTGAGTGTGAAGATATAAACAACTGTCCCAAATTCAGATTATGACTTGCTTTGTTTAAAAGATTGGATTTTGTAGTGTTTTAGCGGTTTAGAAAAGAATGTTTGTTGATAATACTGTTGGTCACACTGCATAGATGAGACAATTTGAATTTGGTGTTCATGTTATTAGCTTCCTAGAAAAAAAATTGTGAAGGTTAGAATTGCAGAATCTCTAATACTATAAATATTAAATAGGATTTTCTAAACTATTTCTAGCGGGGCTATCTATATTAAATGTCTATAGATAAATGCATATGAGTAATTGCCTGACATTACCAATACCTCGATATAAATATATAAGTATGATGCATTTCTCCTTAGTTATATGTACCCTTAAGGAGACCCTTAAACACAACTTTCCATACACCTACTTCTACATGTCCACCTGCACATTATCAAATAACTATTCGCATAACTCCCCCTATCGTCCCAAAAGAAAACTACCTAAGATTTATATATAGCCAAAGTAAAGAAGCTAAGTAAATGACACCACGAAAAATGCGAGCAAGCCGAATATTTCGAAGCCACAGTCAACTTTTGCAAGGTAAAGTTAATAAATATGTACTCTACAAAAAGTATTCAGAAATTCTTCAGTTTAATATTGATTTATTCTTGCATATGACTTGACTTAAGCACAAACTTTATACATATATATACTAGCTGACGTACCTGGTAATTCCCGGGAAAGTGGGGCTTACCCTTTTGAACTGTTCTCATAATTGTTTCGCTAATCCAATAACAACAATACAAAATATGTAGCCCTTAGAACGGTTTTTGCACACTTACAGAGAATATCGAACTGTCTTACAGAGGATCTTGTTTTTAGGAATTCCCAATGAGTTATGAATACCAAAATTATGATGTCAGTTACGTAATAACATGAAATTAGTTATCCGATAGTTAGAATTCAAATAAAGTAGCCCCGAAAAGGGCTTTAATGCGTCCCAAGAGTATATAGAACAAAACAGAAAATACTAATAAGGTATGTATACTAAAATCGTGAAGCATGTTACGTAATAACAGGCTAATCAGATATGAGATGATAAAAATTCAAAGTAAATAGCTCAGAAAAGGGTTTTTGTGCGTTCCCAGAGAATATTACCCTCAGCGGCGCTAGTGTTGGTATATTCTTGAATAAGTCACTAACCAAAGTAAGTGGATCTATTGTTTAGGAAAATTCTATTTACTTACTTAAGAGTTGTACTGAATAAATTGCGAAAGTAACTCTAACAGTTCAATTATTAAGAAATAAGCATACACAATTTCCTTTTTACCAAATAATTGAGGAAAACGAATGGGTTATTTCATTTGGCCATATATGAGGATCCCTTACCGGGGCGAATGGGTTATTTCCCTTGGTCTTTAAAATAAAATATATTAGATATATATAAGGATCCATTCCAGAGGCCTTATTATCGATTTTTTCAACAATCTGAGCATGCCATGAGGTTTCCAGACATGAGTTCTACTCACGTGCCAAGTTTCTTCAAAATCGATAAAACGATGTAGGAAGAGTTACCAAACAATTCCACAAAGACACTCCCACAGACATAATTTCCCACATATGAAGTAGAGGTGTGTGTGTATCATTGCTGTTATGTTATACTGTCGTATCCAAATTTGACCAAATGCATTTCTTCTTCAATATTTAATTTTGCTTGCAATATCGGGTTCTTTTGGTCAAACTGTCGTATCTCCAGCTGCTTCAGGCGTCAAGATTTCAAAAATAGTCAAAGTGCTATGGAATGGTGAAAGTATCTTTTCGTTTTGCTTAATAGCAACGATATATATATATATATATATGTATATGTATATATGTAAATATATATATATATATATATATGATCTCAGTGATATGATATATATGTAAAAAATAATATATAAATAAATATCTATAAATATAAACCATCGATCTTCTGATTACCTCATTTCTTCTAATATATATATATATATATATATATATATATATATATCTATATATATATATGTATGTATGTATATATTTAATATATATATGTACATTGAATGTATTATATATATATATGTATTATATATATATATATAATATATATATATATATATATATATATATATATATATAATATATACATATATATATATATATACATTCATATGTACATATGTGTTTAAATATGCTTAAAAAGTTACTGGCGTAAATATGCGTTGATACAATCTAGTGCTAAAGTTATATGTTCTATATTTATCGATCACTCATTGAAAAGAACAGAATTATGTGATTTATATTTACGCACAACCATCATGGATTACCACAGAAGATTTTACCATGGATGTATATTATTTCTTCAAAATATTTAGCAGAAGATTGCACCAACACATTTTTACGCCAGTAACTTTCTAAACATCTTTAAACAGCTTCTTTTTCATGTATTATTAAATAGTATTCGATTGACAACACGGAAATGCGCCCTCTTTTTCTCTGACGAGTGGATGTATTACCTAATAATGATTATTAATTTTAGATTCCATTGTGAAGAGTAATACATTCATGAAACGATCGTAGGATATTTAAAACTTTTTGAATAATCATACTTTATATATTTATACGTCTACCTATTAATACAATATTATTTTGGACGTATATCTTCTGTGATGATTTTTTGATGTAATTTTCCTGCTCTTATTTTATAATATAACTAGCAGTATCGCCCGGCGTTGCTCGGGTTTGTAAGGGAAATAACTATTATAAGCATTTTTAGAGAGTTATAGCAAAAAAATGCATTAAAAATGGAATAAAAAATGATGATAATTTATTTTTTTAAATCGTTGACTCAGTGTCTTCAAGCCATGAAGTCGTTGTTCTAAAAGAAGGCTGGTCTCCTTGACAACGCATTACGACGTTGATTTCCTTACACTCCTTCCCCACAGCTTCACAAGGGCGGAAGAAGGGGGAGAAGCAAAAGGTGCTGTGTGAGCGTGGACGCCAACTCCGCCGCCATCGACACACGAAAAAATGTGCATTAAAATGGAATAAAAAATGATGTTAAATTATTTTTAAAATCGCAGACTCATCGTAGACGCGCGCTAATACCCAGACGGGCTCGATATGAATCACGACTACGAATAAAGACCCGATTTTTGGTTAAACTGCAACCGCAAAATGTGGGAGTAGTTAGGAATCTAAATCGAAGGGGACAGACACTCACACAACACAGTTTTATATATATAGATATATAATCGCTCTTATTAAATGTCTAAATACCTTATAATGTTTTAGACATTTCCCTACCAAGAGCACGTATTAGAAATTCAGTATATTGTATTCTCATTGGATATATCGTTAAATATATATATATTTATAGGTGCAGAAGTGGCTGTATGGTAAGTAGCTTGCTTACCAACCACATGGTTCCGGGTTCATTCCCATTGCGTGGCAACTTGGACGAGTGTATTCTACTATAGCTTCGGACAGACCAAAGCCTTGTGAGTGGATTTGGTAGACGGAAACTGAAAGAAGCCCGTCGTATATATATATATATATATATATATTGTGTGTGTGTGTGTGTGTGTGTGTTTGTGTGTGTGTGTGTGTGTGTGTGTGTGTGTGTATGTTTGTGTGTCTGTGTTTGTACCCCCAACATCGCTTGACAACCGATAGTGGTGTTTTTACGTCCCCGTAACTTAGCGGTTCGGCAAAAGAGACCGATAGAATAAGTACTAGGCTTACAAAGAATAAGTCCTGGGATCGATTTGCTCGACTAAAAAGCGGTGTGGTAGCATGGCCGCAGTCAAATGTCTGAAACGAGTAAAAGAGTAAAAAAGAGAGAGTGTATATATATATACTCAATACCAACACACGCAGGACACGTGTTCATTCACGCAGGACACACGGATACAAACAACAGACATGGACACACATGCGAGCAGACACATGCATACTAGCGCATGCGCAAAACACTAATAGACATTAACCACACATATACACACACACACACGCACAAACGGGCACACATATACACACACCATCCTACCCCCAAATATTCTTTAAACAACACACATCTATTTACACTACCCTGGAACCAATCAAAAACAGCCCCCCCCACACACAAACATATGTATACATATATATGCACACACACAAGGACATACACACTCACACCAATCTCACCTCCATACAGACACACATATACACACGCAGCACCATGCCAAATGCCATCCACACACATACATACACACACACACAACACCAAGACAACTACACACGCGGTTGACAAACGGACACACCATCCTACCAGATCTTACAGACACACAGACACATCTATTCACACCACATATGTATGTATGCACGCACAAACACACACACACACACACAAATACACACAAACTCACCCCATCCTGACCCCAAAATCATTGATGCTTGAAGGAGAGACAAAAAAAAAGCAAAAAAGGGTACATTCTTTTCAGTTCCACATTTCTCCTCCTAAAACGGACAGGACAGTTTTAGCTTCACCACTATTATAATGTAAATCTTTTTGAACTCATAATATTCTGTATGTGTATACTGAATTTTTTAATAATTCCTCCTGGAAATTACCTTGAGATGTATAATATATTTGTTGTAATCTTTTGTGCCCATTATTTCAATGAGCTTGTAAACTTTTTATATTCTCAACATACTCTTGTCACCAAAAGAATGTATATTTATATGGATTATAGAGTACTCTGTGTCAACCAATATTCTGCGCATGTTTGAATATACAGATACAATACCAATATCAATTCCTCTGGAAACTATCTTAAGTATGTCCTTGAGAACGATTATTTATGTAGTAATCTTTTTTGTGCCCATATTTTAAGGAACTGTTGAACTTTTTTATGTCCTTAACATGTCCCTGTTACCAAAGACTGTATATATGTAATGTAGCAATTTGCAACAACCAATAATTAACGCAACCAAACTTCTACATGTTACTTTGACAGTCTTTTTCCAAAGAGTGAAACCAGTAAGTAAATAAACATCTTTTAAATTGCATTTTCAAACCTTCTTTCGTATAAATTCCACTCGTGCGGTACACACACAACTCCACTTTGTTATCATATATAATTATATATATATATATATATATATATATATATATATATATATATATATATATAACATATATTTATATGTATATGTATATGGATGTGCAATGTATGTACGTATGTATGTAGTATGTTGTATGTATGTATGTATGTATTGTATGTAGAAAGAGAGTCGTGATGTAAATAGATAAAACCACTTGTGCTTGCTATAAAATAATATACATAGATATATACGTGTAAATATATACATGTAAACAAAAACTGAGGATATTCAGAAGATGAATCTTTATCTATAAGCATATAGATATTTATATATTTACAGAAGAGATTTACTTGGAGTACAAAAGATATAGAAAACGAATGGGAGAGGGTATGCATTTCAGGTCCGACAACTGCTTCTGAGACTTCGGAAATTGCACAATAGCTGCAGCGTTTGCAGTTGTATTGTGCAGAAACGTGAAGAATATGCAACCAGTAGTGAATGCAAAGAAGCATTACGGCAAGAAAGTCGAAAGCGGGCTGCAATATATAACACCTTTACCGAGGCCAACCATAAAAGAAAGGCCATTGGAGAGATAATAATAATAATGGCGGTGACTCGGCATAGCCACAATTTTTGGGCGGAATTACGTAAAAGAATATATGCATACTGATATTCGTACACATATATGTATATATAACGGGAAGGTTTACGAAAATAAACAGAAGACGAAGGCAGGTGAAGTACAAACAAATGTATTAGTATGGCGCTCAGGAATAGAAGTAGAACAAGTCTTTTACGTTTCGAGCCTACGCTCTTCGACAGAAAGATACACAGAAAACAAACAAGGAGAGAAAAAAATGCGTGTAGGAGCTAACGATCTATCATGGCGTCCTGACTTATATACATATAAGTGTGTGTGTGTATGTGTGTATTATATATATATGTAAATGTGTGACTGTGTGTGTGTGCGCGCGTATGTATGTATGCATCTATGTATATATATATGTCATTCCATAAATATTTTCATGCGCTCCTTAGCCACTTAAATTACATAAAAATACACCCATACTCCCGGAATTCAGATTTACTTTTAATTCTCAACTTTAACGAACATTTCATTAAACTAATTAAGATGTGTAATTGTATAACTTGGTAAATTTTACACTTGCTTGAAATTCAATTTCCAAAACAAAAAAAAAACTGTTTATTTTTTTGTCTATAGTCTGTACCCGAGAGCTTGGACATGAAAGATCTTAACATACGCATTACATTTCATCAATAGAATATTGAAATCATTTATATAAAACT
>NW_021831699.1:25000-34761 GCF_006345805.1 Octopus sinensis | reverse complement strand
CGCCTATGTATATATATATATATTACATAGATTTATGTGCTTTAGTTTCATAGTAGCGTAGAAGATAGTCAAATATCTACGCAACTCTGAAGTTCTCTATAATAGCTTCATGTCCTAAAGAAACGATACTCTTAATAATGAAACCTGAGTTATTTCCCTTATCATGTTCACGCTGTCGCTTGTAGTATGTGCGGATGACTGTCTTGGAATGTAGAAAGTCTCCACATACCAATGAAATTAGCTCTAGTACTTATTCTATCGGACTCTTTTGCCGAACTGCTAAGTTATGGGGACGTAAACACACCACCATCGGTTGTCAAGTGATGTTGGTGGGGGGAATGCATATACTTATATATTATATTATAATATATATATATATTATATATATATATATATATATATATATATATATATATATAATATATATTATATTATATAATATATAATATTATATATATATATATATATATATATATATATATATATAATATCTATATATTAATATAGTATATATATATATATATATATATAATATATATATATATATATATTATATATTTACGTATGTCAAGGTGCATGGCTCAGTGGTTAGAGCACCGAGCTTACGATCGTGAGGCTGCGTGTTCGATTCCCGGACCGGGCTGCGTATTATGCTCTGCTCAAGAACATAATACGCAGCCCGGTCCAGGAATCTCGCATACACACACACGCACACAGGTATGTCATATTTTCCGTTTGTTGTCTTTTCATTTAATCCTGTGTGTATGTGTGTTTGTGTACGTATGTATCTATGAGTGAATGAGTGAATTTGTGTTATGGCAACAGGAGTTGGTTTGTTTACGCTCCTGTGGCTCGATGGTCTGGCGGAGGAGAGCGATAGAGTGAGTGCCAGACTTCAAAAATGGGCACTGGGGGTCGATCTGTTTGCCTAAAGTCTATGAAGGCAGTGCTCGAGCATGGCCTACGGTTCAATGACTGAACAAGTTAAAAAAGTAAGAAGGTATATTCATTGTTTGACTTATATAATAAATTTTCAGAGTGAAATTGTAGGTGAACATATTCTTTACCTGAAAAGCCCAGCTTTTCGAGTCGACTTCTAGGAAATGCAATAGCAAAAAAAAAAAAAAAAAAAAAAAAAGTGTAACTATTATTATTATTGATATAAAAGTAAATCTGGTACACAAACTGAAGCTTTCAAAATAGTTAGCCATAGATATTCTTGTCAGTTATTTTTGAATAAATGCCAAAAATATGTTCGTTTCGCTTGAGTAGCCAGCCTTTACAACTGTAATTATTTTCTGTCCAAAAAAAAAAAAAAAATGAAAATACTGAAAAAATAAATAATAAAAAGGCGGCGAGCTGGCAGAATCGTTACCACCCTGGGCGAATTGCTGAGCGGCATTTCATCCGTCTTCAAGTTGTGAGTTCAAATTTTGCCCTGGTCGACTTTTCCTTTCCCTCTTTCGGAGTCGATAATGTTAGTACCAGTTAAATACTGGCTTTGTGCCAAAACTAGAAATCGTTATTTTCCTGTCCAAAACAACCATTTCAAACTTCTTATGGTGCATATGACGAAGTTAGCATGTGAATATTTCTCTAATATTGCTTTTATTGAAATATATGTTTTCAACAGAAGAAACATTTTTATATTTGTTATAGACCAGTCTTTCCTACGACTGATATTGTATGAGCAACAAAAAACATTATACTTCATTGGAAGGTAGTAACTTCAGATTTTAGGCTAGTTGTTGGTCACATGTGTAATATTTTTCTCAAAAATATTACAAAATCGATATTTTCAGTCGCGTCTTGGAAGTTAAAGTGCTTCACTATCTCTTGTTTGTCTGTCTGTCTGTGAGTATGTGTGTGTGTGTGTGTGTGTGTGTGTGTGTGTGTATGTACGTATGTATGTGTGTGTGTATGTAGTGTGCGTACATGTATGTATGTATGTATGCATGTGTGTATGTTATTCTTTAGTCTTATTTCTAAATTTCTTGTCAATGGAAAACGATCTGGTTTCTAACCTAGACCCAGTGCTCCTTCATTGGAATTTCAACAACATTAATAGGTTAGTTGTGCATGTATGTTACCAGTAGTTGTTAGTATTTTTCTAGTCCTGATGTCCAAGTTGTGAATGTCTTTTAGAATCCCAAATGTTGGCACCAGCATCGGCAGTGGGAAAGATATAGTCTTACTGAATGCGTATGGCTCCGATTTACTCCTTGTGAAGTCCTGTGCTTCACACACAAAACCATCATATTCATAATGTTTATTAATTCCGAAATACTTGTACGTATTCATCATTACAAGCAGAAGAGATAGAGTAAGTAAAATAAGTAAAGTTACCTTTTCGAGTCATGCCGACTCACAAGGGTCGGTTTTCCGGTTCTATGGCGTATAAATTCCCCACCTGGACGGGTCGCTAGTCCATCGTAGCGTTACTCATTTTTGCCAGCTGAGTGGACTGGAGCAACGTGAATTAAAGCTCAAGAACTCAAACCGACGCCCGGTCTAGGAATTGAAACCACAATCTTACGATCATGAATCCAATACGCTAACCACTAAGTCACGTGCCTCCACAGAGGAGAGTGGTCGTTGATGTCCATATTTGTCGTCTGGAGAAAATTTGAATATTTTCCATGCCAAACTTATCCTCAGATCATCGATGAAAATAGTTTGGTGGTATACATTTTGTGTTTCTCTTATGGGTATAATAGTAGTAATGGTACACCCCTCCCACGTGATGAGTGGTATGTGATAATCATTATAAATACTGCCAGTATAAGGAGAAAGTACGAAGTAGACGGTCATAGACAGTCGTGGTCTAGCTTATCCAACTAACTATACTGCTATACCGGAATGGACGTGATAACAGTCCAACAAAGGATTAAAATAGTGGCATCGAGGAATTAACAAAATCACGAGGCTCCGTGTGTGTGTGTATGTGTGTGTGTGAAGCCCGCTGTGCTCTTTCACCACAACCTTTTCTCACTTTTTTTTCCTACTTCTGCTACCAAGCAGAGGAACCATGGTGTAATCACTATGGTGTGGTAAACTTTCAGACCCTAGTCTAGATTGCGAATCCTCAGTACCCCAGGATGATTTAACTCTCCACCCGTTAAAAGCCACCGTTTACAGAATGAGGATAACAACGTAGCTTTAGCGCCCGTGCAACTGCCAGTCTATCGCGTGTGGTGGGTGGATCTTCAAGTTGCCACACGCATTCTTTGTAACTTAGAGTTGGCTCGAATTAGAGATTATTCTTTGTGGCTAATTGCGTGAGTCCTGATTAGAAGAAAAAGAAGAAGAAGAAGAAGAAGTAGAAGAAGAAGAAGAAGACAACAGCAGAAGCAACAACAATAACAATCACTATTACAGCAATAAATTCTGTAATTAATGAATAGTAAATCGTCAGAAAATGCCGAAAAGATGTTCCGGCCAGATTATATTGCGAACTCGATAACAAAATTTAAGTATGAACCTGTCGAAGGAGTTACCTTCGAGGCGTACTTTAAAAGATACGAACAGAACTTCAATAAAGAGCGCAAAGATTGGGAAGACGATATGAAAACGCACCTAATAATAAGGAAACTGGCAGCAGGGGAACATGAGCGCTACAGAAATTACATACTCCCGAAAAAACCTCTTGACATAAACTTTAAAAATACAATAGACATATTGTGTAAAATTTGTAGCGAGAAAAGCTCGTTGTTCAATACACGCTGGAAATGTTTGAACCAAGAAAAGGACAACAAGGAGGACTGCATCACATGTGCTGGCAGAGTTAAGAGAGAATGTGAAAAGCTCAAACTGGACGAATTAGCGCTAGATATGTTCAAGTGCCTGGTATTTACTCAGGGACTAACTGCAGAAAAAGACGCAGAAGCAAGAACAAGAATTCTCGCTAAGCTGGAACAAAACTAAGCTGTAACCTTACAATAAGTATCAGAAGAGTGTGGAAGAATAGTAAATTTAAGACACGACACAGAGAAAATTGAACATAAAGATTGCTCCCAAGTGAAACAAGTGCGTGCGAAAGTGCGAGATACGCAGAAAAGAAATCAAGTATGTACTAAAATACAATACAAACAGGACAAAAATCAGGAAACAAACCCATGTTTGGCATGTAGAGGTCTACATCTGAGAAAAAAACTGTCCACTTAAGAAAACGGAATGCTTCCGTTGTGGAGAAATTGGACACGTAACAGCGCACTGTAAAGCCAAGATGACAAAACGTTGGAACAAAGGAAAAAGAATAAGCAAGATGTCATGGAAAGAAAATGGTAATGTGACAAAGAGGAAATTTGTAAATGTAAAAATTGAAAATAGAAGTGTAAAAATGTAGTTAGACACTGGAAGTGGTATTACCACTGTGAGTGAAGAAACTTGGAAGTATATAGGTAAGCCAAAATTAAGTAAATCTATAAAAGTATCACACAGTGTTACGGGTAAAAAGATTGTATTTTGTCTGATATTTTTCATCGACCAATAGATATTTTTTGTTGTGCTCGGGAGAGAAGCAATCCATTTTGAGCGTATGTTCTTATTTCGCTGTATATCTGTTGGGAAAAAGTAACTGCAGGTATAGCAGGACATCCAATGTCCAAAAGCTGGGACCTTCTATTTATGCAAGGTGTTCTCTAGCGACATGACCGATTGTGGATAACATCTGACCAGTGTGTTTCCTATCGTTTTGTGTCATAATGGTTCTTTCATGCAGTGGTTGTTCGATGTAAATGGTGGAGTTCTGCTTAAAGACCTGCCGTAATAATAGCAGCATTCTATTCTCAGTATTATTAATGTTGTTTTAAGTTTTTCGTAATTTTATCGACGAATAATTTATTGTAATATAAATTTTTTGTATTTAAGGCGGCGAGCTGATAGAATTGTTATCAGGCCAGGCAAAATGCTTAATGGCATTTCGTCCGTTTTTACGATCTGACTTCAAATTCCCCCGGGGTCGACTTTACCTTTCTGGGTTGATAAAATAAGTAATCGACTTATTCCTGTTCAGAAATTGTTGGACTTGTGCCAAAATTTGAAATCAATATTTTTTTCTACTCTAGGCACAAAGCCCAAAGATTTTGGGGAGGAGGCCTAGTCTATTAGATCAATCCCAGTACGCAGCTGGTACTTAATTTATCGACTCCGAAAGGATGAAAGGCAAAGTCAATCTCGGCGGAATTTGAACTCAGAACATAAAGACAAACAAAATACCGCTAAGCATTTTGCCACGCGTGCTAACGTTTTTGCCAGCTCGTCACCTTATAAAGAAATCACTATTAGTTCTTTTATTTGATGTGCATTTTTGGTGATTGATTTTGTTAGGAAGAGCAACATATTTCTCTAAATGAATGTGGCTTGCTGGCTCAATTGTTTCTCACTGAGATGTGAACAGCTAGGATATTTTTCATTCCGACTGCTTTTCATCCTCTTCATGTAACAAACAAAGAGATCTTCCATAGCTTTTTGTATAATCTTTACAGGTCTTCATTCAACTCAATTCTCTTGATAGTTCCGTGACCTGCAATAGCTGAGTCCGGTTTTCCGTCTTACTGTGGCACATGCAGTAATTATTCACGTGCTGTAAGGCGGCGAGCAGGCAAAAATCGTACAAACATACATACAGTTCTAAGTATGGAAAGCAATTAAATTGTGGAAAAATTAAACGAAAAGTTAAAAAAAATATTTCCATAGTATTCAAATACAAGGGACATTTTCCTTGCTTCTGTCTGTCTCTATCTCTCCTTTCTTTTACTCTTGTGTGTTCGAGATAGTTATGGATTCTTGTCTATGATTGTTTAAGCAGCAGTAGTAGTAAAGGAAGTGGGTGGCCGAGAATAATAGTAATAAGAAGAATTATAAAAGAATGCTGGAGTGGTATGATAGTAGTAGGATGTTAAATGGTAAAGTGCCCTGAAAGTGACCTGTTGTGGATGATAGTAGTGATTGGGACTGTTTTTAATTAATTCTTGAGGTATCTCTTTTGAATGTATCATTTTTAATATTTGCGTGGATATATTAAAATATTAAAAATGATACATTCAAAAGAGATACCCCAAGAATTAATTAAAAACAGTCCCAATCACTACTATCATCCACAACAGGTCACTTTCAGGGCACTTGACCATTTAACATCCTACTACTATCAAACCACTCCAGCATTCTTTTATAATTCTTCTTCTTATTATTATTCTCGGCCACCCACTTCCTTTACTACTACTGCTGCTTAAACAATCATAGACAAGAATCCATAACTATTCTAAGCAGCTTCAGTAGTAATAAAGTAAGGAAGGAGGTGGCGGAGAAGAAGAAGACGAAGAATGTATCGTTTTTAATATTTGCGTGTGTGTTATTCTAAGGTCGTGTTGGATATGTCATTTGTTGCAGATGCATTCAAAAGGGGTCTGTATTTTGTAATAAAGAACGACTCTTTACTAATTCGTTGGCCACAGGTTGTATCGTCCCTGAAATGATAGAGGGGAAAAATTCTGAAGCTGCGATTTTTGTTACTGGCGCAAATGTCGATGTGTTGGCTGAATGCCATTTTTCTGTTTTTCGGAATTTTGATCTGGGGTCTGAGAAGAGCCATCCTTTGACGTAGATTAGTTTTTGTTTTATGTATTGCTCTTGACGCCCAGAGCAGATTAGTGCATATATCAGGTTCTCCGAAGCACATGTAAAGCTGTTTTTCACTATGAAACGTAGTCCCTGTTTGAAGGAGAACTCTGATCCCTCAATTAAATTGACGCATATCCCACAGTTGTGTCTTCCACATTTTATTCGGGCTTGTGTTAGGAGACTTTTCATAGATTTGGGCTGTCTCTTGCTTTTTATGATGGTGTATGTTTGGAGGATTAAGTTCATTCTGTAGTCCTTTTTTAGCAGGGGAATGTTTTGAAGGATAGTGTCGAAGGCTTCATTGTTAAGAGGGTTGTGTGTGGAGATTTATGGTTGGGCTTTTGGTTGTAAATCCTTCTTTAATTTGGGATGTCTGAGTTCGTGGATGTTGAGTTGTAGGGCACGTTGAAAGCATATGTCAATTAGTGATGGTGGATAGTTCCTGGTGATGAGTGTATCCTTTAGTTCATGTAGTCGTGTGTCCCTGGTGCTTGCATTAGAAACTATAGTACAAATCCTTTTTGCTAGGTTGAAGGGGATATTCATTCTAGTGTGTTTGGGTGGCATGAGTTGAACAGTAGATATTGCTTGGAGTCCGAGGGTTTATATATGTTTCACTTACGTTGTTAGATTTCTTAATGAGGATGTTGAGGAAGGGAAGTTGTTGATGGCAAGATTCCATCGTGAATTGAATGTTTACATCAAGTCCATTTATAAGTGCTTCAAATTCTTTAAGTTTCTCTATACTTTCATGGCAAAGAATGAAACTGTCATCCAAGTATCTCTTCTAGTTATTTTCTATGTAGAGGGAGAATGGGTTGCCGTATTTTTCTAGTACCTTACGACTAATTTCTAGATATCCTATGACTAGGTTGGCAAACACATATTATAACTGAAAGGCTCCAATTTCCAGTACTCAGAGTTACTCGTTCCCGATCATCAGCTGCTGCGACTAGTTTAAAGAAGACGCTTATCCTTATGTTCTGTTGTTTAAAAACCTTTGTGAACGACACGTGCAAAAGCAGTTGCTTCAAACTCACGTTTTTTTTAAAAATTTCGATTCTGGTTATCGTAGTAATATTATAAACATCTTAAATTCCACACGAACAAAGTTATATTGTCTGAGTAATGTTTTAAAGTAATACTTTCATGTAACATTTTAAATTAATGTCTTTAAAACCACTGAGGGTATACGTGCGTGTTCATTTTGCATGTGTGTAGTCTGAATGCTGGAAATTGGAGCGTTTCAGTTATAATGTATTAAAGAATACTTTACATTTATATTGAGTCCTGTAATTTATCACGTGTGGTAAATCAACTAATACATACATACATACATACATACATACATACATACATACATACATACATACATACATACATATGTGTGTGTATACACACATACATATGCATATATATATATATATATATATATTATATATATATATATATATATACTATAAGCATATATATACGATATCTTGTGACAATGCTCATACCTGAGTATAGGTTATATTCTGAAACTAAGTCACGCCTCTAGAAAAATACGATATTTTATAGCTGTAACAGTACATAAAAGAACTGTATACAGTTAAATCTAGATAACAGAATATAAAGATAACATTTACTTAGATGGCTATTTATGAAAATACACAATTCATACGAATATATCTGTAGATAAAGAAATTGCACAAGGAAAAAAAATGCTTTTTATATGCGCTTGGTAAAAATTTCTAGCAGTGAGAACAATTCTGCATAAAACAGATACTATAATAACTAAACAGGTATGTAATTATAGCCTCTTTATGCTGTATTGATATAAACGTTTTATTATATACTATTAAATAGAATGGCATTTACATATATTTGAATAATGAAACGTTTCAGCGTGGTTATTTTTATTGGAATTTTTTTTAAAATTTAATTTTACATATGATTTAACAGTTCTGTATGTGAATCAGACAGGAATGTACATAAATACTTTTACAAAGTTATATGTGCTATTTCATTTACATTGTAATTATACGAATACGTATGCGTGGGCATTAATAAAATATCTCCAAACAGCTTCTGTTGTTAGCATTGGAACTAGAATGTTTGACTTAAAAATAAAAAAAAATTATATGCAAGTAGTAATAATAATGATGATGATAGTAACTGCAAAGCGAAAATATGCAAATATATTAAACCTAGCTGATAGTATATATATATATGTATATAAATGAAATAATCGATTAGAATTTTTTTCTTTCTCACTCCTGTCATATCCAGCACACACGTGTGTATATGTATATATGTATGTTTGTATATATGTATGTTTGCCGAACTTCAGAAAAATACACTTACACACGCACACATACGTGTGTGCGTATGTGAATGTGTGTAATGAAAGCAATGAACAAAAACAGAAAGGAAAATAAACATAGGAGAGATAAGTTTAAACAGATATTGTAATAGTTTAACGCTTTTTTTACCAACGGAAACGTATAAAGGAAAAATAAAAGAGGTGTGAGGCAGACGAAAAAGTGGTTGTGAAGAAAAAGAAATACCTATATGTCATGTTTGCTTTTCAGCCTTTCGGATTCGATAAAAATGCCAATCTAAGGCAGTGGAACCATAAGAGGGTGGAACCAGATACCATGTGGTATTTGTTTCGCCCTTCAGTGTTCCGAGTCAAATATTGATGGAGTAGCTAAAAAAAGCACCATCTCCAGTTTGCAGGCTTTGCGAATACAGAGAAGACCTCAAAATAGTCAGCATCAAATCGATGGTGCTGGGAGGAAGAGAAGTAAACGGAAGTGTTCTTCCAGCTGTTGAATAAATGAATGAGTACATAAAAATGCACACACACACACATTAAATTACGAATTAGAAGCACCTCTAGTGCTGTAGATGTTATCGATCACACAGACACAGCTTATGTGCATTGATTATTCTTTTATTCTTTTAGTTGTTTCAATCATTTGACTGCGGCCATGCTGGAACACCACATTAAGTCGAACAAATCGACTCGGGACTTATTCTTTGTAAGCATAGTACTTATTCGATCGGTTTCTTATTTCTTTACTACCCACAAGGGGCTACATACAGAGGGGACAAACAAAGACAGACAAACGGATTAAGTCGATTATATCGACCCT
>NW_021831699.1:0-20000 GCF_006345805.1 Octopus sinensis | reverse complement strand
TATCTATCTATCTATCTATCTATCTATCTATCTATCTATCTATCTATCTATCTATCTATCTATCTGTCAGTCTGTCTAGCTGTCTATTCTCTATGTATTTGTGTTTATATATGTATATATGTATACGCATGTGTATATATATACATACGTATATACACATGTTTGTTCACACGTATAATATACGTATATACACATATTTGTACACACACATACATACACACATCTAAACATATATATATATATATATATATATATATATATTATCTCCCCTTCTTCCTAGCTCTCCTGTGTGACCCTTCTGTCCGGCAAGCGCTATGATAGATCGCTAACCACTAAACCTTTTTCTATTTTCTCTCTCTGTTTATTTCTGTGTAACTTTCTGTCGAAGAGCGTAGGCTCGAAACGTAAAAGACTTTCTCACTTCCCGAGCGTTTAACTAATACATCTGTTTGTTGTTTACACACCCGTCTTCGTCTTTTTGTAAATTCTCACTATATATACTAGCTTAAAAGCCGCACCCCGTGGTGATTTGGTGCTAGCTCCTGCGGAGGGCTAAATGGGCCTGCAGCCCAAAACTAAAATGAGAGATAATAATAAAGCATTTATTGGTACCCGTTTCATATTTATATCACAGAGTATCATACTTGGAGAATTTTGTATTATTGTAACATTATTACATGTTAATTTTTATTCCTTTGTTATTATGAAATTAGATGTCCGAGATCAAATCCTACTTATTACACTTATTTTTATTTTTATTTTTAAATATTTTTAAGAACGTAGAGTGGATTCTATGTGTACATGCAGGTATTGCATTCAGTAAATTTATTCAATATGGAATGATTATAGAGTTTTAATATAATGTATGCTTCCCTGATGCATAAATTGCACCCTGTGGATCCATTTCTATATAGGGGGGGGGGGGGGCGTACGCATGAATAGACCACGATAATCTATATGTAATATCCTTTTCCTTAAGGTCATTTATATATGTTGCCAATGCCGCTGATATCTTATATTTGGGATTATTAAAGGAGCTCAGATGGCTTCTATATCTTTGTTTGAAATCCGTTGTACTTCCAATATATATCTTGTTTTGACCATTTGGTGTTTCAATTCTACATTTATATATGACGTTATGCTGGCAACAGTTTCCGTTAACCGGACATATTAAAGGGTATTTACAATTACATTTTTTATGGGGTTTACTAATAGCATGATTATGTATATCAGTTACTCCCTTCGTTTCAATGCCAGAATTCATGATACTATTTGTACTTTTATTCGTGTTAATTTTAGATTTATTTTACCTTTATTATTATTTATATTATCTGCCAATCCTATATCTTTTACATATTTTATTTCATAAGGTGTGTTATCTTTATTATTATCATCATTCTTATTATCAATTCTATCATTTAAAGATGTTATGGATCTTTTCGGTTTGAACGGCAGTTTTTTCTAGCGGTGTCATATGAAATTGTCACCCATAATTATGATTCTAATATCGATCTATTGCATTTCAATGTTTTAGGGTTAGGGTTAGGGTTAGGGTGGGGGAAAGGTATCTTTTTTTCCTCACAAATGTAAATAAACCCAATCTGTTTCTTAAACGAGGGACAGATTCATACGGCACAGAATTTTTTTTTTTACCTCAATAGACGTAATTGATTGGTTGAAATTGCAGAAATTGAAGAAAAAACAACAAATATCTTACAAACTATAGAATTTCCTCAATAAAGCAAAGAAAAAAAGATGTTTTATAAACACATTCTACCAGTATACGAAGTTTAAAATTTTTTAGTTACCTAGAAATTACGTTAAAAACTGCCGTTCAAACCGAAAAGATCCGATTTTATTTTTTTCCTATTCACTGCAGCGATAATAGATCCGAGGTTAGGAGTTACCGAATAAGCTAATTTTATAGATGATTTATTGCATATTGAGTAATATTTATGATGTTTTGGGCAGTTTTCTTTTAATAATTTAAAGAATAATTTTGGTAGACCTTTCACTCTTAATGAAAAGGGTGGGACAAACTAAATAACCTGACGAATCCTAGATCTAGTATTAAAAGTTGCCTTGTACTGTGTTGTTTGACTATGATTGCAATATGTAAAGACATTTCTATTTTTATTTTTATTTTTATTCAAATTTGAAACTTTAACCATCTTAACATTATAATTATGTTCGTATTTATTATTATTACCGTCATTAAGGCAACTATTGCGTTGTGTTATCAGACTATGATTGCAATATGGGAAGCCATTTCCGTTTTTAGTTTTATTTTTTATTTATGTTTGAAACGTTACCTAACGTAACATTATAAATAGAGAATACCAAACGAGTTCCCTATGGATACCGTATTTATTACAACTCGTGGCTTGTAAACGTATCTAACTCGCTTTCGCTCGTTAGATACGTTTACAAGCCACGAGTTGTAATAAATACGGTATCCATAGGGAATGAGTTTGTATTTTATTATTACACACGAATAAACGACCATTTTTTATTAACCCAATAACTAAATTCTTCACATCGTGTTGAAGCGCGCATGAATACAGCTTGATTTCACGTCAGTGACGTCACAATGTGTAACTGTAAAAGATGTCATGCCGCAGGAAGATAGTCCGACTTTATAGCGCTAAGTTTTCAGGTGAAATGACTGATAACTGATGACTGTTTAACATTTTGTTAACATTCAAGTTCACGTTCAAGAAATACATAACACAGATTGAATCTTCAATAACTTTAATAACACTCAAACCTGTTTCTTGTTGATAGATCTACCCGCACTGCAAGAGTATCGACGAGCAGACGAAATATGTTGTGATTGTTTTTGGCAACAAAAAATTGAATTACCACCAGAAATGTTTTATTTTATGTGTATGACTTTAAGTGATATCTGGTATAAAAAAGATAGTATGTTTGTTTAATTACATTGCTACATTCTACCTTCTCGTGAAAGTAATGAATGAAGTTTGTTGCAACTTATGAATGACAAAAGTAGTGCCGTCACCGTGACCTCGGTTCATCACTATGGATTGACCAATCAGAAGCAGCGCTCGCAGTATCTGACATATTTAGATACCAAAAATATCTCAGAGTGTTCTCACTCACATGTGTGTAATAATTATTATTATTACCATTATTAAACCTTATCATTATTGATACTACCATAAATACTATTTTTATTATTTTTCTTTTCTACTTTACCCTTTATATGCATTTTATTAGCACATATATCGGAATTTATCGAATTAGTTTGAGTTTGGGGGGATCAATTGGGGAGTTCCTGCTATCTGAGATCGGATTCCTATTACCAATGATTTGGCCAATTTAGTTTTTAATTTAGTATTATGTATATACTTAATGTTATTAGTAACACCACTAAAATTTAAGGCATTATTATATATAGGAGAAATAGTTGAAAATGCTTTATCTTTTACTCTTTTACTCTTTTACTTGTTTCAGTCATTTGACTGCGGCCATGCTGGAGCACCGCTTTAGTCGATCAAATCGACCCCGGACTTATTCTTTGTAAGCCAGTACTTATTCTATCGTCTCTTTGCCAGCATCGGTTGTCAAGCACTAGGGGACAAACAGACACACAATCCCCCCACATATATATATATATACATATATATGACAGGCTTCATTCAATTCCGTCTACCAAATCCACTCACAAGGCATTGGTCGGCCCGGGGCTATAGCAGAAGACACTTGCCCAAGATGCCACGCAGTGGGACTGACCCGGAACCATGTGTTGGTTAGCAAGCTACTTACCACACAGCCACTCCTGCGCCTTTATTTTATTTTATTTTATTTTATTTCATTTCATCTTATTCTATCTTCTCTTATACCCACTTCCTTTTTTACACTGTTACCCCTTCTCGATTTTTTATCATTTTCTTTCCGTCGTATTGTTTAACTTTTTAATTGCGTTACTTTTTATATTTGTATTAATTTCTATTTCATCCCTTTAATTTTTATTATTTTATTTTTTATCTTGCATCTGCTAATTTTGTAAATTTTTTTTTACATCTTTTACCCTTCCCACTTTTTCCGACCTTTATTAATTAATCTTATTTTAATATATTTTATTTTATTTCTATACACACGTACACATACATATACACACGGATATATACAGACACACGAAAAAAATAGATGCACCCGCGCACACACATGAACGCACATATACCTCCCACACACACCACACACAATGCACATACATGCACACACATACACACGCACACGCGCGCATACACCGCGCATACACGCGCGCATACACGCGCGCACACACACACGCATGCACACAAGAACGCACATACACCTCCACATAACACTACCCAACGCACACACTCACATACACACACGCTCATACACACACAATCACACACGCACGCGCACACTCAGGTACGCACATATTTTCTACACACATAAGCCCCCACACAATCCCACACACAACCCCACGCACACACACACACACACATACACACACATATACACACACATGAACACAGACACATATACACATACACACACACACGCAACACAATGTATACATACACGCTCACACACATACACACACGCACATGCACACACATATACACACACAGGAACACAAACACATATACACACACACACACACGCAACACAACATATAAATACACGCTCACACACATACACATACACACACATACATACACACGCACATACACACACGCGTATACACACGCACGCGCGCAACACACAAGAATGTACACATACCTAACACACACAACCCGAAGCACACACACATACACACTCCTACACACACACACACACGCACACATACGCGCACACACGTACACACAATTATACACACATACACACACACACGCACACACGCTCGCGCATACACGCACAGAAACGCACATACACCTCCACACACAACCCCTTGTTCAGATACACATACGCACGCACACACACATATACACATGCACACACATACACACACAAGTACACGCATACATATACTCACACGCACACACACACATATACACATGCACACACATACACACACATGAACGCACGCATACCTTCCACAGACACAACACACTCATACTTATACGCACACAATTACCCATACAAGGGCATATACACAGACGCACATACACGCACACACACTTGCGCACGCACACGTACGCACACACCCAGAGGAACGCACATATACTCCACACACACAACCACATGCACACACACGTACACATACGCGCATACACTAACACACGCACACATACTCCAGAGTGCCAGTCAAACTTCTTTCTACTGGCCATTCCCCTATGCAGATGTGAAGAGACACACAACTACACAAAAGACCGCCACTCCTGCAAAAGGCTACTGGATTCTTACAACATGAAGCGACACAAAGTTCACTTACACACACATATAAACAGCCAAAACCACACACACCACACACACAACACATACACAGACATACGCACACACACGTGATATTACACAACACACACAGACTTGTGCGCACGCACATACCTCCATTTCTTACACTCACCTGTCTTAGAAAGAACTTTTTCTTCACCCATTTCCTTCTGGTCATTTCAAAATGTAATCACATGTGAATCGTTGGCGATTTTCTTCCTCCGTCTTCCTTTCTATTGGACTTTCCTGTTTCTGAAGAAGGGGCGTTGCTCGAAACGTTAAACCATCTTTCTTTCCTTCCCTGAGCGTCTGCTAATACTTTATATGTACCACGTCCTCGCGTTGTTGTGTTTTTTGTGTTTATGGTTCTTCTCTTTAGGGATTTGCTATACACACACAAACACACACACTCACTCACACACACACACACACACACACACACACACACACACACATACACACACACACATACACACACGCATACAGAGAGGCTAAGATGGGTAAATTGTCGCCATACTATTTTTTTAATTTCGTGTACGTGCATTGTTTGTTTTTGATTTTGTCTACTACACAGTTTAGTAGGGTCAGTTGGGCACCGTTTGTGAGAAAAACTACCATGACGCAATTCACATCCTGTACTGCTTGGCATTCGCGCCGGAAGCTCCATTATGAACATTTCAGAATATTTGGGTGTCAATCCGAGGACAGTGCAATCTGATGACATGCTCCGAGAGTGATAAAAATCAAACATCCAGTCAGCATCCAGTGATGGCGACGTTGTGCCTCCATTCATCTTCCCACACGGCCTCAGACTCAATACGGAGGCCTACAACGCCGAATGCCTGAAGGAGCTAGTGCTGCCTGGGTCAAGAGAGTGGCTGCTAGAAGATCCACTATCTGGCAACACGATTCTGCACCATGCCGCACAAGCAAGAGAACCTTGTCATGGCTGTCAGACAATTTCTGAGACCACATCACAGTTAACATCTGTCCACCTACTTCTCCAGACTGCAACCCCCTTGATTATTATGTGTGGGGCGCAGTTGAGCGAGAGGCCAACAAAACATCTTGCAACACACCAAAGATGAACTGAAGGCAAGGAGGATCATGGCAGTATTCACCAACGTAAACATAGAGACCGCCCAGAAGAGTTATGGGAGATTCCAAGTTGTCTGGAAGCCGTGGTTGCAGCCAATGGCGATTTTATTGAATAAATTTACTCTTTAGTATTTCAAGATATTTTTATGTAATATGCACAACGTCGCCATCACTGGATGTTGACTGGATGTTTGATTTTTATCACTCTCGGAGCATGTCATCAGATTGCACTGTCCTCAAATTGACACCCAAATATTCTAAAATGCTCGTATTGGAGCTACCGGCGCGAATGTCAAGCAGTACAGCATGTCGTTTTCAAATTTCTGGGAGAATGAATTGCGTTATGGTACTGTTTTTCTCACAGACGGTGCCCAACTGACCATCCTATAATATGTAATCGACAAAATCAAAAACAAGATAAGCGCATGCGCGAATTTAAAAACATAAAATGGCGAAATTTACCCATCGTAGCCTGCATATATATATATATATATATATTATATATATATATATATATTATATATATATATATATACATACACACATGCACTCACACATACACTCACATGCACACCACATACACCTGAATATATAATTATATATAGCTCTGTATGAATATATATATATAATATATATATATATATAATATATATATATATATATAACATACATACATCAATATAATGTATGTATATATGTGTTTATGTAATCTATTCTCTTCTCTTTTCCAACGGCTGCTTTGATGCCTAAAAACGATATACAGACGTATTTATCTTCTGCATTATATCATATACAACAACTAATGCTTATCGTTGAAATTTCAGAAACGTTTTGTACACGTCTCCCTCCTCTACTCTGTTACCCAGAAGTGTTGGCAGATAATGGATTTTGTCACCTTTACCACAACTCGGCAGAATGAAGAACAACTCGAAACTACCAAAGCCGAAAACGTTAGAATGTCAAGAATTGTTGAGCCTAATCTCACATGACACATCCATTCATTCATACATACATACACACGCACGCACGCACATATACATGCACATGTAGATACACATGCAGTCATACACACACGCGCACAAACACATACATATACACAGGCATACATATATATTCATATGATAGTATACATGTGTGTGTGTATATATATATATATATATATATATATATATATAATATTCATATAACAATATATATATAAGAGATGCAGCAAGATATATATATATATTATATATAATATATATATATATATATATATATATATATAATATATATATATAATATATATATATATATATCTGTATTTACACACATATATACATACATGCACATATATGTATGCATGTATATATAAGCGTATATAAGCTTTAACAGAAGTTGGATTTATAGAGATTTCTTCCTTTCTTCCCTCACACCCACTCCCTCCACTTGTCTCACACACCACACTCATTCACTCCACCTAACACTCACATATACGCTGACATACGCCCAGACATTTCCCTACATATATAGAAACATAAAGAACTTATTCTCTATAAAGACATGCGCGCACACAAGAAAACGCGTAACTACATCAGTCTTCACATCTATTGTTTGCCGTGACTAACCTCCCTTGTGCTGAGAAAAGCAGTGTAGTAGCACTCATTACTAGACATGCCCACTCGTCGTATCTTTATCACCCACTGAGAAGCGCTAATTCGTTCTATCCACTTCCGTCAGCCAATTTATTTACTCACCATGCCGCTTACATTTTGTTTTGTTTTTGTTTTTCTTGACGAAGGCAAGTATCCGAAAAGTGAGCTGTCCTAGATTTCTTCTTCATGGCTTATTGCTAGTAAAGCTGTGCATCTGTTTGTTTTTATTTTTATTTTATTGGCATTTATTTTGGAAATCTTAGATATCTTTACACGCTGAAGAAGATCTCTGTTCCAGCTACATTGGATTGTACTGGTATAAGAATTAAGAAACTGCAGACAAAAACTAATGTAATTTAATAATGAAGCATTGTTTTTTGCTGGTGATTCTGAATTAACATTCATTCGCTTCTATATAGATAAGACTTCATTTTCCTGTAAAAATGTAGCGTGAGTTTGAACTCAAAATTAAGAGACAAGAAAATACGTACTGTAGACCATGGAAATTCTCTGTGCTGCACCGTTAGACATCTTAATCAGCCTTTAAACAGTAAGAGACAACATTTTAAATAGTAGCGACTGAATTGTAAGTGCTTTAGAGCCTGCGAGAAGTATCTGGGCCGAGAAAAAATGGTGTATCTTTAATTTTACAAATTTATAGCTATTAACTTATATTAAAGTACTGTTTTGATCTTAAGGCTAAACCGTTTATTTTCATAACGGTTTATACAGACTTCTCAACTTTTACGGACGATTCTTAATTTCGATGAGCATGAAATTTCAACCATGGTCGAGGATTATCTCACTCTCTACTCTCGATAAATATAGTTTTCGTTACTCGACACAGACTTAAATTTGTTTAAAGCAGGGCAATAATCGATCTACTAATTTATAAATTTCGACAGATTATTTTGTACTGAGAAAAACAGTGTCTTAGCTTGAAAAACCTACCTTCCCGGTGTAAGTGTATTTTCTTGTTTTCTTTTAATTTTGAAGCACAAGCGTGGCTGTGTGGTAAGGAGTTTGCCAACCACATGGTTCCGGGTTGTGTGGAACCGTAGGCAAGAGCCTTCCACTATAGTCTTGGGCCTTGAGAATGTTTATAAATTCTTTTCCTAAATATAAAAACTGAATGTTGTGTGAGGGAAATCACAAAGCAGAAACGTATAGTGTTCGTATTTTCTTAAGTTAATTCAGTTGATGGAAGAGAGGTTAGAGTATTATATAAGTTAATATATAAGACCCGACGCTTTGTGTTCTTGGTTCTATTATGGAGAAATAGGTTAACTTAGCTTCTGATGTTACTCAGTACACACACACACGCGTGCACACACACGCGTGCACACACACACACACACACCACAAATGTGTGTGTGTGTGTGTATATATATATATACACACACACACAAGTAAACGCAAGAAGCATAAATTTCAGATATAGTTTATACTTTAAAAAAAATAAATGCGCCCTTTTAAAGCCTAGCTAGGCTCATGGGTCCGGTTTCCCGGTTTCAATGGCGTATGTGTTCCCTAGCTGGCCGGGACGCCAGTCCGTCGCTGCGTTACTCATTTTTGCCAGCTGAGTGAACTGAAGCAACGTGAAATGAAGTGTTTTGCTCAAGAACACAAAGCGTCACCCAGTCCAGGAATCGAAACCACAATCTTGCGATCATGATGCTGACACCCTAACCACTAAGCCACGCGCCTCCACAGTTCATACTTTAATTGTGCTTAACAGCTGTTTCATTAAGAGAAACACTGTTAAATGTCTAATGACGTAATTATGATATGTTTTTAAAAATTGCGATAAAAATCTTTCCACATGTTAAACTATATATTACCGACGAAGTCTAATAAACCGAAGTATATCCATAGTTGTCCCTTATATGCAAAGTTCAGATTGTCCTTCTAAACATATAAATCGATTTGAGAAATTAATTCTTAATTTCTTAAAATTTCTTTCACATTGAAATTTCTTTTACATTGAAAGCTGCTAATATTTACCATAAGGGCGTTGTTTTCTTTCTTCAAATAAAAGGAAAATTTCATTAAGAAGTTCTTGAATACGGCTTCCAGTACATCAGCCGTTAAGTTAATTATCAAATCCACGCCATTGTCTCACTTGAGCTATTTTAATCTCATTTTACTGTGCCGAGAAAGCGTATATGTTTGTATACTTGTATAAATGTATGTATGTCCTTTCATTTTCTAACATTCTTTCCTGAAGGAGAGAACAAACAAATAAACAAAGGAGGTTCATATTGGAGTTTGCATAACAACACTTTTAATTATTACATACCAAACTTCAAGAAAGTCTTGCATATTTTACTGTTCCACTGACAGATTGCATATGTAAAGTTTACGTTAGCCAGTCTCTGTCTTAGCTTGAAAAACCTACCTTCCCTGTGTAAGTGTATTTTCTTTTTCTCTTTTAATTTTGAAGCGTAGGCGTGGCTGTGTGGTAAGAAGTTTACCAACCACATGGTTCCGGGTTCAGTCTCACTGTGTGGAACCGTAAGCAAGTGCTTTCCATTATAGTCTCGGGCCTTGAGAATGGAGTCGGTATATAGAAACCGAAAGAACTCCGTGGTATATATATATATTACCAATATAGGTAGTTGAAATAAGTTTGTCTCATATTTCAACTGCTACAGGCAAATACACTGCAGTTAATGTGGAGAAAAAATCTCTCTTATGGTAAAACGGTGTGAAAATACCCAATTCGTCCAGTGTCGCCCTCTCGCGGGAATATCAGACATCGATGTTTCGAGTTTATTGACTCTTGTCGATGAGATGTGCCTAAAAGAAGCAACTCTGAACGAGCTGAATAAAGCTTATAGCTTTATATAAGTCATACAACACATTGACTGATTTGCGCTAGTAAATCGCTCGATCGAGAAAAAATATCGGAGTAATGGCGCTAAGCAGTGTTTACGCATAATCACGATTTAGGTTAATTGAAATAGGTTTGTCACATATTTCAACTGCTAAAGGCAAATACATTGCAATTACTGTGGAGAAAAAAATATCATATCTCATGGTTAAAAGGTGTGAAAACACCCAGTTCGTTCAGTGTTGCCCTCTCTCGGGAGTCTCAGACATCGATATTTCGAGTTTACTGAGATCCCCGAGAGAGGGCGACACTGAAAGAACTGGATATTTTCTCACTATTTTATCATAAGAGAGATTTTTGCTCCACGGTAATTGCAGTGTATTTGCCTTTAGCAACTAACCTAAATTGTGATTATACGTAAACACTGCTTAGCGCCATTACTCTGATATATATATATATCACCGTGATCACCGTGACCGAACAGTCTATCAGATGTTGCTACACATCGCTGGTCACAATGCGCTTCGCATTGTTTTTGCCTTCATATGACACCAGCCCGCTGGCTAAGTGAGCAGGCAAATATATAATATATATATATATATTATATATATATATATAATATATCTATATATATATATATATATATATATATATATATATATATATATATATATATATACACACTACATATGAGGGAAATTCTGTCTGTGGGTGTGTTTGTGGAGTTGTTAGCTAACTACTCCTACATCATTTTATCGATTTTGATGAAACTTGACACGTGAGTAGAACTCACATCTGGAAACCTCATGGCATACTCAGAATGTTGAAAAAAAAAATCGATAATAGGGCCCCTGGAAGGGATCCTCATATATATCTAATATATTTCATTTCAACAGCCAAGGGAAATAACCCATTCATTTTCCTAAATCATTCGGTATAAATCAAACTGAGTATGCTTATTTCTTAGTATTTGAACTATTAGAATCATTTTCGCAATTTATCCAGTACAACTCTTAAACAAGTAAATGGAATTTTCCTAAACAATAGATCCACTTATTTCGGTTAGTGACATATTCACAAATACGCCAACACTTGCGCCGCTGAGGGTAATACTCTCTGGGAACGCACAAAAGCCCATTTCAGAGTTATTTACTTTGAATTCATATTATCTCCTATCTGATTAGCCTGTTATTACGTAACATGCTTTACGATTTTAGTATATATACCTTATTAGTATTTCTTCATAAGTTCTATATACCCCGAGAACGCATTAAAGCCCTTTTCGGGGCTACTTTATTTGAATTTTTATTATCAGGTAACTAATTTCATGTTATTACATAACTGACTTTACAATTTGGGTATTCATAACTTATTGGGAATTCCTTAAAACAAGATCCTGTGTAAGACACTTTGGTATTCTCTGTAAATGTACGAAAACCGTTTTAAGGGCTACATATGTTGTATTGTTGTTATTGGATTAGCGAAACAATTATGAGATTGGAACCAAGGGATAAGCTCCGCTTTCCCGGGAATTACCGGGTACGTCAGCTTGTATGAATATATATATATATCAGCATGGTGAAATCAAATGACTGAAATAAGTAAAAGAATAATATGTATATGTGTGTGCGTGTGTCTTTGTGTCTGTTGATGTTCCCCACTTGACAACCAGTGCGCTGTTGTGTTTACGTTCCTGTAACATAGCGACTCGGCGACGGGACGGATATAATAAATACCACGCTTAAAATAAATAACTACTGCGGTCGATTCATTCGATTAAAAGTTCTTGAAGGCAGTGCCCCAGCATGGACGCAACTTAGTGACTGAAACAAGTAAAAGATAATAGATAAACGTTAATTCTGACCAGCCACCTGCTTGGTAGTAAGGTTATGAAGGAAAGCATTTTTCTTCATCTTCTATTAAATATTTAGATATTGTAGATTTTTTTTCGTTCCAGATCTCGAGATTAGGTGCAGAGTATGAACTGAAGAGTTGCATTCCCTCCCTCAACGACCCAAGTTCAGCCATACATTGCTCCAGACAGGTTGGAACGTAGTAAGTTATTCAAATGATAGCAGATATGAATCTGAAAGCGTACCCTGGGTACTGGATTTGCAAACCCCTTATTGAGGGTCGATAAACGTTCTCTTTCTCCTGCATTTTTATGACCGTATTGGTGTCCAGAAGGCAGCTGATTTCCACAGCAAGGCATATAGTTTCTTTGTGGTCCCACGCAACGATATCTAGCCAATTGTTTTAACTTCGTGGCAGTTTTAACTTTTAAGTTCCACTTAAAAATTAAAACTATTTTAATTAATATTCTTTTAACCCTCGGTTAAATGTAGTCAACTTTGTCAGCTTGTACTTACTTTATTTTTCTTGTTCTATTCCAGATTGTTTTAACCACTGTATCTAAAACACATTCTCTCGCTGTTGGTAATAATGTGGTTGATGTCTTCAGTTTTACTTTTGCACAACCTTGTATGTATGTATGTATGTATGTATGTATGTATGTATGTATGTATGTATGTATGTATCTATGTACGTATGTGTGTGTGTTGTGAAAATGGCAATCAATGTGTGTGTGTGTGTGTGTGTCTGTGTGTGTACCTGAATGAAAGGGAAGAGGTGTAGTGTGTTAATGGTGATCAAACAGCAATTATTGATTAAGTCAAGTATTGGTATTTTGACAAATTTTAACATTTTTTTCACGGTTCAAAAATTTACAAGATTTCGATTTATGGCTTCAATTAATTCCTTGATGAAGGCAATATCATTATCAAAATTACTGTGTAGACGTTTGATAATTAGTTAATTGCATCGGTGATTATAGTTACAAGTACTTAATTATTACCAAAATACTAACACTGAAGATTTAACATCAAACATTCCATAAAAGTTACCGCATCTTAGATAATCTGTCTGACTGGCTTTTACAACTCTTTTTGTTGCTCAGCTCTAAGGCAACACAATTTGAACAAACCCATGATCAAAAGTGCTCCATATCTTGGGTTTGCCTCACTGCGTTGCACTTGGCAAGTGTCTTCTACTGTAGGCTTGGGCCAATCAAAACCTTGTGAATGGATTTGGTGAGCGGAAACTGAAAGAAGCCCGTCGTATGTATATATGACCACATGACCACGTGACCACGTGACCACTCAGGTAATCAGAAGTTGTTACACATCATTGGTCACAGTGCACTTTGAATCGTTTTAGCCTTCGAACGACGTCACCCGGCTGGCTAGGCGAGTAGATCAACATTCCCGCCTGATCGAATGTGGGGACTAGAGTAACTAGTGAAATGAAGTGTTTTGCTCAAGAACCCAACGCACCACGATCGTGAGTGCAACACCCTACACACACACACACACACACACACACACCTGCACGCACGCATATCTAAGTATGCATATATATATATAATAGTAAGTATATGTATGCATAAGAGGGCGGCGAGCTGGCAGTATCGTTAGCATGTCGGGCGAAATGCTTAGCGGTATTTCGTCTGCCGTTATGTTCTGAGTTCAAATTCCGCCGAGGTCGACTTTGCCTTTCATCCTTTTGGGGTCGATAAATTAAGTACCACTTACGCACTGGGGTCGATGTAATCGACTTAACCCGTTTGTCTGTTCTTGTTTGTCCTCTCTGTGTTTAGCCCCTTGTGGGTAGTAAAGAAATAGGTATTTCGTCTGCCGTTACGTTCTGAGTTCAAATTCTGCCGTGGTCGACTTTGCCTTTCATTCTTTCGGGGTCGATTAAATAAGTACCAGTTACGCACTGGAGTCGATGTAATCGACTTAATCCCTTTGTCTGTTCTCTCTGTGTTTAGCCCCCTGTGCGCAATAAAGAAATATATATATATATATGTAAGTATATATAAAATAGTGTACATTTAAACACAAATTCACCGCCGACTGAAACTGCGCTTGCGCGGTGAATTTGAAAAATTATAATGTATAACGATGAGACACCTGTTATTCGTCTCTTAATTATATGTTAGTGTTACGGTGCGGTCATTGATGAAAATTTTCGCTTAGCAAATTATTTTATTTGCTAAAAAAATTTAGAAACCTAGGTCTGACTGGATTAAAATAACAAGGTAAAAGTTTATATTCTTCATTCCTATTGAAGATTGCTCTTAAATGTGGTTTTAGCAGTTTTGACTACTTCTAGCGTGTAAAAACTGCCTGTTGAAGGCAGTTTTCTCTTGTGTTTAAATGTACACTATTTTATATTGAGAATATGTTGTCTATTGACTTTTTATACATGCTAGGCCAGTGGTAGTGAAATTTCTAAAAAATTCACTACCCTATATTTTACGTGTAAGTATATATATATATATTTATATATAAAAGTCAAGTTGTGTGTCTGTCTCCTACGATTTAGATTCCTAACTACTCCCACATTTTGCGGTGCAGTTTAACCAAAACCGGGTATCTTATAGTCGTGATTCATATCGAGCCTTTCTGGGTATTAGCGCGCGTCTACGATGAGTCTACGATTTAAAAAAAAAATTACCATCGTTTTTTTCCATTTTAATGCATGTTTTTCGCTATTATATAAGGGAAGTAACTCTCTAAAAATGTCTACGATGAGTCAACGATTTAAAAAAAAATTTACCATAATTTTTTTTTCCATTTTTTATGCATTTTTTTTGCTATTTTTTGGCTATAACTCTCTAAAACTTATATAGTTATTTCCCTTACAAATCCGAGCAACGCCGGGCGATACTGCTAGTATATATATATATATAATATATATATATATATATATATATATATATATATATGTATGTATGTTGTGTGTGGTGTGTGTGTCTATGTATGTATGTGTCTCTGTGTGTATATGTGTGTGTATGTATGTGTGTGTGTGTGTGTGTCTATGTATGTATGTGTCTCTGTGTGTATATGTGTGTGTATGTACTTTGTGTTGTGTTTGTTCCCTACCATCGCTTGACAACTGGTGTTGGTCATCTTCTTAAATTACCAGTTCGGCAACTGAAACCGATAGAATAAGTACCAGATTTACAAATAAGTACTGGGGGTCGATTTGTTTGCGTAAACTCGTCAAGGTGGTGCCCTAGCATGGCCACAGAGCAGTAAAACCAGTAAGACATGAAAGATAAAGGTTCTTTGTTTCCCGTATTAAGGGCAATAGGGTTTTTTTCTTTTTGAAATAAATGATGATTAGACAATTATTCTCAGCATATCGAGCGGCAACAACATAGAGATTCCCTTGCTGGCTTGATCTCTACAACTGTAAGTAAAAACTGGCTGAACCAGCGAGGGCTTGACTATAAGATCGCTTAAGCTACTGGAAATGAAGCGGGTCTTAAATGCCATTTTTAAAATTGTGACAATCCTCTAGAGGCGGAGTGGTCATAATGAACTGCTTTCAAATTTTGGCACAAGGCCACAAATTTCAGGGTAGGAATAAGTCGGTTACATCGACCCCAGTACTCAGCTGGTACTTATTTTATCGATCCTTAAAGGATGACAAGCAAAGTCGACCTTGGTGGAATTTTGAACTCAGAACGTAGAGACGGACGAAATGCCCCTAAGCATTTTTCAAGCCTGCTAACGATTCTGCCAGATAGCCGCCTTCATGATTTTAATAATGTAAGAATTAATGTTGTCTGGCGCAGGCGTGACTGTGTAGTAAGAAGCTTGCTTCCCAGCCACATGGTTCCGTGTTCAGTCCCACTGTGTGGCACCTTGGGCAAGTGTCTTCTACTAAAACCTCGGGCTGAGTGGATTTGGTAGACGGACACCGAAAAAAGCCCGTCATGTATATATATATATACATATATATATATATATATATATACACACACACCACACACACATATATATATATGTACACGCACACACACACACACACACACACACACACACACACACACACATATCATATATATATAATATATATATATATATAATATATTATATATATATATATATATATTCAATATGTGACCGCGTGTGTATCGTTGGCGATTGTTTTTCCCCCGGCTTCCCTTCCTTGGATCATTCCTTTTCTTATGTTTCTGACGAAGAGCTCCGCTCGAACTTTAAATCCGCAGCCTTTCTTTCCTTTCCTGAGCATCCAATAACATTATACTTGTTCCACGTCCTCGCGTTGTTGTTTTTTCTCTTTGTGTTTTCATGTTTGGATTAACTATATATATATATATATATATATATATATATATATATAATATATATATAATATATATATATATGTGTGTGTGTGTGTGTGTGTGTGTGTGTGTCTGTGTGTTTGCATGTCTGTGCTTGTCTCCCTACCATCGCTTGACAACCGGTGTTGGTGTGTTTTTTTACTTAGCGGTTCGGCAAAAGATACCGGTAGAATAAGTACTAGGCTTACAAAGAATAAGCGCTGGGGTCTATTCGTTCGACTAAAAGTGATGCTTCAGCATGACCGCTGCCAAATAACTGAAACAAGTAAAAGAATAAAAGAGTAAAAGAATATTGTATTTGATTCACCTGTATTTGTCTATGTTGTCCATAGACATGCCTCTGGCCACACTGAGTAATTTCTATTAGCTCATTCTTTGTTCAAATTATGCAAGATGCTTAGGTCATGTGTTCTATTCATTTTTTATGTCTATGTCACATGGCCACTGGTGATAGGGTAAAATAATTGTCATGCTGACGACGCCTATGGAGGGAGACATACGCGTCTACGATTGTACTTTTATCTTATAAGCCTGTCCTTTTTTCTTTAATGGTATGCCAATTTTAGATTCTTGAGGTTGCCTCCCCTTCTCATATAGAGCTGTTCTCAATTGTCATTTGGTAATTGTGACACATCCTCTAGAGGCGGCGATGATTTTGATTTATGTTCTATGTTGTATGATACTTAAAATTCCTGTGTCTGCCTATGTTGTTCATATAAATGCCACTGGCCACTCAGAATTATTTCTCTTTACTCATTTTTGTTATAGAACGAGCATACAGATGTAAGCATTGGCAAAAACATACATTTAGTGCATATAAGTAGTCTCTATCATTATATATAATTTAAACTTTAATTTCCTTTATATTTAACATTCACTATTAATATCCCTACTCTTTCTGTTAGCTACTTATGGCGTTATATCATATAACGTTTTTTTAAACAATATTAATAGCGTTCTGTCTATCGCTATACGAATCCATCATTTTTTGCTAAAATGTCTTATTGACGAGTTTCGTTTTTTTCACTTTCCCGAGGAGAAGATTGCATTGTTTATACCCTTTATTCTTTTGAATAGTATCTGTGGAATTTTCGAAACATGTGTCGAAAGTAAAAATATTTGTTTACACTGCGTTACTCCATTTTTTATTCATATATATATATATATATATATATATATATATATATATATATATATATATATATATATATAGATATATATATATATATATATATATATATTGTTTCCTCCTCTCTTTTTTTTCTGTGTCCCTTTTGTAGAAGAGCGTAGGATCGAAACGTAAAATACTTTTTCTATTCCTGAGCGTTATACTAATACATCTGTTTGTTTTCTACACCACCTGTCTTCGTCTTTTGTTTTTTCGTAAACTCTCCTATATATACATGTATATACATTAATAATAGAAGAGTAAAATTTATTAAATTAATTAATTAATTAATCAATTAATTAATAATTTTACCAAGTAGATCGGTACGTTAAAATAACCTTTATAGGTAAAATTATTCACATAATTATAATTAGGGTTCAGCTAATTGTTTCACCACATACCGAATTTAGAAATAGGAGTTAAAATTCCTTTTCTGCTACTATAAGAATCTCCATAACGAAGGCAAAGGGAAAAGCAATGAATCAACACGACCAGGATTAATTATATAGGCGTTTCGAGATTAAAGTGACTTACCGTCATGTTTACCGTCATGGAGATCCTTATAGTAGCAGAAAAGGAATTTTAATTCCTATTCTAAATTCGGTATGTGGTGAAGCAATTAGCTGAATCCTAATTATAATTATGTGGAGAATTTTACCTATTACGGTTATTTTAACGTACCGATTTACTTGGTAAAATTATTAATTAATCGATTAATTAATTAATCAATTTAATTAATAAATTTTACTCTTCTATTAATAATTTAAAATTATAATTTACTCCATGATAGAATACTGCAGTTTTCTGCGGTATTGCTCATAGCACACACGTGGGTATAGAGTTTGAATAGTGTATTCACATTCGGCTCTGTAAATTTTGGAAGTGTTGGTTGGATATCTGTTACATGATGTCGCTTGATTGTGTGCATATTCAGCCCTAGCACTTTCAAATTTTATAAATTGGAAATATTATACTGAAGAGAGAAGTAAGTTTAATTTAAATTACTTTAATCTCGAAACGTCTATATAATTAATCCTGGTCGTGTTGATTCATCGTTTTTCTCTTTGCCTTCGTAAAAAAGTTTGTTTACCGTCATGGAGATTTTCATGGAGAAAAGGATTTTTAACTCCTATTTCTAAATTCGTTGAGGTGAAGCAATTAACTGAACCCTAATTATAATTATGTGGATATATATATATATATAGATATATATATATATATATATATATATATATATATATATATATATATATATACTTACTATGGGCTTCCTTATAGTTTCTGGTTACTAAATTCACTTACAAGGCATTGGTCGTCCCATGGCTATAGTATATGACACTTGCTCTAGGTGGTGTGCTGTGGAACTGAACTCGAAATCATGTGATTGCGAAGCGAATTTCTTAACTACGCTGCCATGCCTATGATATTTATTGATTTCGTAATTAAATCAAAGAGTAATTTTGGTTGAGGAATATAGACATTTCACAGAGATTGGTATATTATTGCTACTTTATGGATGAAAGATAATTAAAATGTTCATTAATTAGTGATGTGTGATTTGAATTCAGAACGTAAAGATGTGGAAGCGATTGTTGAAATAGATTTACTTTAGTGCTCTACATTTCTGATACTTTGCTGTAGAAT
>NW_021831698.1:12500-27500 GCF_006345805.1 Octopus sinensis | reverse complement strand
AGATAGATAGATAGATAGATAGATAGATAGATAGATAGATAGATAGAGCAAACCATCAACACAACAATGAAGAAACGAAAATATTGATCAGTCAATCTAAATGATATTTTAATGGTGATGATGGTTGCTTCTGATGAGACTCTATGGAGGACGTGCCTGAGGACCTTACTCCCTATGATTCTCTCAGGAATAGTTGGTAGCAAAAATGTATAGCGTTATTTGATGATTTTGAAACATTGCGAATTATTCTCGTATTTAAAGGCACTTCGTGTAAAAATCCGTAGAGCGTCGGATATGCATTAAGTGGTATTTAATTACATTTCTTTACGTTCTGGGTTCAAATTCTACCGAGGTCAACTTTGCTTACCATCCCTTCGGGAGTCGGTGAAATAAATTCCAGTTAAGTATTGAGATTGATGTCCTCGATTAGTCCCACAGAATACTGAAATTGTGCCTTAATTAGAAACAATTACGGGATACTGAATTGGCGGAACAGTTAGAACGTATTGGTGTATTTAGTCACGGCTCTTTACGATCTGAGATAGAACCTTGCTGAGATCAATATTGCTTTTCATGACTTCGCAGTTGATAAAACAATATCCCAGTCACGCATTGGCATAGATGTAATAGTCTAATTGCCTCTCTTTTAAAAAAAATTCCCCCAACTCTCTCAGTCCCGTTGTCTGTGCCAAAAATCCTTATTCTCATATTTAAGGGCTGTACTTCATCATTGGATAAGTACTTTGTAGTGTTTAAATTTAGCTGCACTTTTTTTTTACATTCTCAGTAAATCCTGCCAACACAATTTTTCTTTCATCATTTCAACAGCGGTCGATTTCTGCTTATTCTTTTGCGAATTTACTGTATTGTGTTTTCAGGCTAGTTGAGAAAACTGAGATATTTTCTGGTTAAGCTTCTTGTCATTTATAAAGCTTATATCGAAAATCCGAGATAATAGACAGCGTTGTCGTTGTTGGTTACGGGTATGCAAAGGACTAATCGGCAGATCCCAAAATATCTGGCGGCGGAAGTGTAAAAATGGGTGACTGTAACTAAGTGCACCTGGACTACATTTTGACAAGGACTTGGAAGATAACCGGTTTTTCGCAGATACTTACATTTTCCGACGATATACATTTATGGGCAACCCCGCACACACACACATATACATACATATGTATATACATACACATATATATACATATATATACAAGTATATATATATATATATTTATATATATATATATATATATATATATATATATATAATATATATATATATATATATGTATAAGTATATGTACACACACACATGACGTATTTATATATCTATACACATATTCATATACACGGATAGTTTTCCAGATACGAAATTTCACTATCAAAGTATAGCTCTTAACTATAGCAGAAGACATTTGCTCAACGTGCTGCAAAGTGAAATCGAAACCGGGATAATGTGGTTGCAAAGTGAACTTCTTAATCACAAAGCCATTCATAACACTTGTTGAATTTATTCGTTGAATTCTCCATACGTTTTCTCCGATTTCCTAAGGGCTTGTGAATTGATTTCTTATGCAGTTATTGTAGGAAAGAAATGAGATTGTGTGAAGATCCATGTATTTAACTGACATTAGCGATGTAAGTGAAGAGAATTGGCTTCAACAGGACTGTATACGTGGAGAGAGAGAGAGAGAGAGAGAGAGAGAGGAGGAGGAGAGAGAGAGAGGAGAGAGAGAGAGAGAGAGAGGAGAGAGAGAGAGAGAGAGATAGAGAGATAGAGGGGAGGAGAGACAGATAGAGAGAAAGAGAGAGAGAGGAGGAGAAGGAGGAAGAGGAAGAAGAAAAGGTATAGGAGGTCAGCATTGGCTGGCAGATTCAGATGGCCGGAAACCTAGATCTTAAACTTAGTCACGTGCCACTTTGCGAAAGAACTTATTGCCTAAAAGCTGAGTATAGTACTTGAACCAGTACTACTTCTCACAAGTTTCCCGCAGGGTTAAGTGGATAATAGACAAACTTCTGGAATAAAATGGCTGAGACCTCTTATAATAGAATCTTTGTAGCTCCGCTTACAATAATATTTCAAACGAAAACAACTTCGAGGTATATATATATATATATATTGTCCAGAGCTTGTTATATAGGAATGGGAATGATGTTTCTATTGTTGTTTAGCATCCCATCAGTACTGATCAAAGACTTAAGGCCAAAAGCTTTCCAGCAATGACAATCGCGTTTTATATTCCTTCAGCTATACAATAATTATGGCTACATTATCCAATATATCCTTCCTTTGTTAAAGATGGTATGGAGGGAGGTTTTGTTGAAATTTCTTGCAAGTCGAGCGATCGTATTGAGAAATGAACCAAAATGTGAAAAAAGAAAGGCTTATTTCATCAGGTGTGTGCAGAGCTCTCCAGCAGCATACCTTTCACACCTAAGAACCGTAAGATTTTAAATATGATAGATTAAATGAAAAAAAAAAAATAGAAACATAAAATAATAATGCTTTCCTTTTGTGACCACACAACCGCAAAACTAGATGGGGAGAATGTGGCTGTTTTAATTTCATAAATTTATAAGAAAATTTGGGGCAAAATGAAAGTGTTCTAAGACGATATCAAAACTGTGCATTTAGCTGTTGAAGAAATTGAAAGAATGGCGTTCATGCATTTCGACAAGATATTAGTGTTGTAAGAAAAATGAAAAGGTATCAATAAGAATATTGAAAATGGGTCAACACTGCACCTTAACGCCAAACCGTGCTCTCCGGAGCCCCCAAATACTTTTGCTCTAATCAGATGATGATTCCTACAAACCTCAAGAAAACTTACAGTGGAATATTGCTCTTATATCTGGGACAATACTGCTGATACAGAACAAATATGCTGGAACGTACTTCAAAGAAAGCTATCCAGTTAACTAATAACGATTCACTGGCATGGCTGGGTGTTTCAGAAGCTCGCTTTGCAGTCACGAATACATTTTAACTTGAATTTACTCGTTAGCATAGGTACCGCCCTTTGATAATCATGTTAGTAAGTTTCCTTGTATTATTATTTTTTGATGACCTCTTTTCATAAATTTTATTACATTTTGGTGGCTCCCCCTTAAACTGAAACAACCCATAAAATAGATTTATTATTTCCTATACCACTACTAGTTCACTCATTTACTTACGGACCTCGTCAACCCAAGATGGTAGATTATAAGTTTTTAATATATTGGGCTTCTAGACTTCTTCTCTAGACCATGTTTTCTTTTCTATTCCTTCTTCTCTTTGTTTATTTTGGATGCTCTTGTTTTTTTACACTGATGAAGGTCTGTACCTTAATTCGAATGTCCTATGAAGATCAAGAATTTTATTTTTGCAATTATTTATAGACAGTATTTGGCAACGGATGCGGAAACGGCCGTAAGATTTGTTATGTCACATATATGTTATGCCATGCTTTGTATTAAAAAATAAACTATAAATATGAACCAATCGATGTGTTTGTTGATTTGAGGTTTTCTCTATTTTCTGATTTTTTATATTTGTTTCCTGATAAACTCTTGTTTATCCTGTTGTTACCTACACTCTACGTGCATAGTGTGCCTGCATACCAATTCCTAGAAATAATACAGGTAACAGATACCGATAGTATATACGAATATTTTATTCCTTAGTCGGTTATTAAAATCATTAACTCTATTTACACTATGTATATATATATATATATATATGTAATATGTGTGTGTCTTATGTTTCTTGGGTTGTTTCCGTCCTCATATCTTAGGGTTTCGACAAAGAAAGAGTGATAGAATAAGTACCAGACTTTAATAAAAGTAAATACCGGAATCCATCTGTTCGACTAAAACCCTTGAAGGCGGCACCTCATCTTGGTCGCTGGCCAATGACTGAAACAAGTAAAAGATTACCAACACTACGCAGTATATCTCTTTTTCTTTGATCTATCACGGCTATAAACAAGCCAACTCAGTACTCTCATGTCTCCTTATCACGACACCCTTCCTGTTCCTTACTTCCCAGTCATTACACTAACCATTTCTCTCAATTCTTTTAGGGGTTTCAAACCTCTGGGATTTCCTCTTTAACGAACCTTTTGTTTCTACGGACGTTCCTTTACAGATGTTTAAACTGAAAATTATTTATAGCTGTGTCAGTAATCCGGAAGGGCCTATAAAGGTGATAGCCACAGTATCTTATCTGTATAATGCTATACACAAAGCTAAATCCACCATAATAATCTCTTGCTATGTCTATTATCTATTAGTTAGGTCTTCAGATAGAAGCATTGGTCATGTCTTTCGCAGTGCTTTCGAAAGCTGTGAGATTGATCCTGTGCCCAAGATTAGTACTGGAATTTATTTACTGAGATTTATCTTTTGTCTTTTATCTTTTATTTGTTTCAGCCATTTGAATCCGACCATGCTGGGGCATGACAACCGATGTTAGTGTGTTTACGTCCCCGTAAATTAGCGGTTCGGCAAAAGAATATTCGATAGAATAAGTACTAGGCTTACAAGAAAGAAGTCCTGGGGTCGATTTGTTGGAATAAAGGCGGTGCTCCAGCATGACCACAATCAAATGACTGAAACAAGTAAAAGAGTAAAAGAATGTATATAGGCGCAGGCGTGGCTGTGTAGTAAGAAGTTTGCGTCCTAGCCATATGGTTCTGGGTTCAGTCCCACGGCGTGACACCTTGGGCAAGTGTCTTCTACTATAGCTTCGGGCCGACCAAAGCCTTGTGAGTGGATATGGTAGACGGAAACTGGAAGAAGCCCGTCGTATACTATATATTTGTGTGTGTGTTTGTGTGTGTCCATATTTGTCCCCTCCCCACCCCGCCATCGCTTGACAACCGATGCTGGTGTGTTTATGTCCACGTAACTTAGCGGTTCGGCAAAAAAGCCTAGTAGAATAAGTACTAAGCTTACAAAGAATAAGTCCTGGCGTCGATTTGTTCGACTAACACCTTTTAAGGTGGTGGTCCAGCAGTCAAATGACTGAAACAAGTAGAAGAGTAAAAGAATATATATATATATATATATATATATATATATATATTCTTTTACTTATATATATGCATACACACACACACACACACACACACATATATATATATGTGTGTGTGTGTGTGTATATAGATATATCTATATATGCATATATATGTATATGTATATACATATATAAGCATGTATATATGTATAATATATGTATTATACATATATATTTGTGTGTATGTGTGCGTGTAGTGTGTGTAGTGTATGTGTGTATTTAAGCATGTATATAACCCGTGCGGTTTTATGTATTAGTCCTCTTTTGTCTATTTCTCAGATTTCTTCTTCTCTTCTCCTCCTTCTTCTTTTCTCCCTTTCTTCCCCCTCCTCTTACTAATATAACTGTAATAACCACACCAACATATTTCCTTTATCATTAGCTCTTCTGAGATTACAAGTAAATATTTATTTAATGGTCATATAAAACCGGAAATAAATATTCTTTTTTTTTTGTTTCTTTCTCTCTTCTTTATCTTCGCTCTCCTTCTTTTGTCGTATTTTCTTTTTCTTTCTTTCTTTCTTTCTTTCACTCATTCATTCGTATCTTTCTTTCTGTCGTTCCTCGTTTTCTTCTGTTTATTTTGCTTCTTTTATGACATTGGGCGAAGAATTGAGGAAATGGAGCAGAAGCTCTTGGTTGGAATCGCAGACGTGAAAAATTCAGGTCAGAAATGTCTGTCTGCAATATCGAAAGAAGAATTAGCAAGTAAACGCATTCAACAAATGGGTATATAAAACATAAGCTAGTAGTCTAATAACAGTGTGCATAATGAAGTCAGTTGTGATTGGTTTATTTCGGGTTGACCTTAACTGAGAAAACCTACCACGTCCTCCTCTCTGGCATTGCGCTATCGAATATGTCCCACATCTTTATACACTTTACGGAGTGTAATTTGTAGGAGTTGATGTTAGTATTTCTAGTAGTGAAACGGTCTCATTGAGGTACCCTCATTAGGCTGTATAAAGTAGATGGGTGTCATTTTAGACCTTGGGGTTATTCATTAGGGTTAATTGAATTAAGAATGAGCGTCAAGAAACGGTCTTAAACTTCTGAAGTGTTTTCATTAATATATAACCTTGGAGGCCAAGTAATGCATACATGCATAAATTACCAACATACGTATGTACGTACATACGTACGTACGTACATACGTACGTACGTACCTACTTACCTACCTACGTACGCATCTACCTACATACCTGCATACGTACAAACACAGACGCACACAGATACACGCACATATATATATATATATATATATATATATATATACATATACAAATATACACACAAGCACATGCATGCATACTCAACAGTAATGGAGTACAACATTAAAGAGTACAAGCTCTGAATAAACTTAGTTATTCATCGTACCTCCGGCAAATATTAATAAAATTTAAGGCAGATGTTTCCATTAATGGAACCAAATATAGCATGGGCTCCAATGTACATTTCACATTACTTGTTTACAATCAATGGTAAATGAATTCTCTTTTCTGTATTCTACTTATTGCTCTTCATTTCTTTCCCCACTTCTCTCGCCCCATAAACACATACATACACGCATACACACATACACACATACAAAGATACATACATACATACAGACACATACTTGCATACAAACACACACATACAAGTACATACATAGTGAGAAAGAGTAATACAGAGGAAGAGAGATAATGCGTTTACATATAAGTAGTTTTAAGCAACTACAATTCCCCTAACCACTGCACAATGGACATTATATTATAGTAAATGTATATCATACATATGTGTATGTATGTATATATTATTACATATTTTATGCATATTATACACACAAACACACATTCACACACATATATACATTACTATTATATATTATACTTATAAAGATATAAGCATCTATCTATCTATCTATCTATCTATCTATTATCTACCTCTTTTCTTTTTCTTTCTTTCTTTCTTTCTTTATTTCTCTCTCTATCTATTTGTCTGCCTGCCTGCCTGCCTGCCTGTCTGTCTGTCTATCTATCTATCTATCTATCTATCTATCTATTTCTTTCTTTCTTTCTCTCTCTCTATCTATTTGTCTGTCTGTCTGTCTATCTATCTATCTATCTATCTATCTATCTATCTATCTATCTATCTATCTATCTATCTATCTATCTATCTATCTATCTATCCATGCAAGCTAATACACATACACGAATATACACACATTCCTATCTACATCTGTATTGTTGAGACGGCTATCACCTCTTTTCAATGACCATATTTTCTTCATATTCCGACAGATAAATTCCGTTTTTACATGATTAAGTCTAAATTGCAGTTAAAAGGAATTTCTGAAGGAAATTAACAGATGTTATTTTAGGAATACGACCAAAGTAAAATATATGGGAACGCATATTTGACAATGTAACAGTGCTATTTATAACATGACGATGGCGATGATGACGTCGACGGCGACGACTGCGTTAACTGGTACAGTTTTTGATGATGAAGAATTTGGTTTCAAATTTTGGATCAGTTTTGCGGGAGGATGTAAGTCGACTGCAACTAGTACTCATTTTATCGATCTCGAAAGGATGAAAGGCAAAGTCGACCTCAGCAGGATTTGAACTCAGAACCTAAAGACGGACGAAATGCCGATAAGCTTTTTGCCAGGCGCGCTAACGATTCTGCCAACTCGTCCTTATGATGATGATAATATTGCTTTCAAATTTTGGTGGCACAAGGCAGCAATTTCGGAGGATGGGGCAAGTCGATTCCACCGACACCAACGTTCAAAAGGTGCTTATTTTATCGATATCGAAAATATGAAAGGCAAAATCGGAACGTAAAGACAAAATGCCCATAAGCATTTTATTCGGCGCGGTAACAATTCTGCCAGCTCGCTGCTTTACTACTGCTGCTGTTGCTGTTGTTGTTGTTAAGCAACAAGACGAGTAAGGGTGAGTAGGTGATGGTCTAGGGCTTAGGGGCGGGAGACCCCAGACCTTGGAAAAAAAAATTTGGTCTTCTTGAAGTAGTCAAGGGCTCTTCGTTGACGCCCGACACCACTGGGAGGTGGCCCTCGAAGGCGCTGGAAATGGAGATCTCCAGGTCCAAATTCTTGAACGGCTGTTGCTTACCACTACTACTACTACTACTACTACTACTACTACTACTATACTGCTGCTACTACTTTCTTTCAACTATTGGCACAAGGCCTGAAATGTTTGTCAGGAGGGAGGACAGACAATTAGATCGAGCCCAGTACACATCTGGTACTTATTCTATCGATGCTGAAAGAATAAATGGTAAGGGCTACATCGACGGAGTTTGAACTCGGAACTAACTGGGTCGGAATAAAAATTGCTAAGCATTTCGTTTAACTCTAAGCAGCTCGGCAATAACATTAAAAAACAGTAGCAGCAACAACTTTATCATCATCAACAACAACAGCCTCTTAGTGGAGGCGCAATGGCCCAGTGGTTAGGGTAGCGGACTCGCGGTCGTAAGAACGCGGTTTCGATTCCTAGACCGGGCATTGTGAGTGTTTATTGAGCAAAAACGCCTAAGCTCCCCGAGTCTCCGGCGGGGGTGGTGGTGGTGAATCCCGCTGTACTCTTTCACCACAGCTTTCTCTCACTCTTTCTTCCTACTTCTGCCACAAAGTAGAGGAACCATGGTGTAATCCACTATGGTGCGGTAAACTTTCAGGCCCTAGTCTAGATTGCGAATCCTCTGTACCCCAGGATGGTTCAGCTCTCCGCCCATTAAAAAAAGCCACCGTTTACGGAATGAGGATAACAACGTAGCTTTCGCGCCCGTGCAACCGCCAATCTATCGCGTGTGGTGGGTGGATCTTCAAGTTGCCACACGCATTCTTAGTAGCTTAGAGTAGGCTCGAATTAGAGATTATTCTTTGTGGCTAATGGCGTGAGTCCTGATTGGAATAATAATAATAATAATAATAATAATAATAGAAGAAGAAGAAGAAGACGACAACAGCCCTTTCTGCTATAGGCATAAGGCCTGAATTTTGTGGGGGTGATAGTCGATAGCATCAACTCTAGTACACGACTGGTACTTTGCTCATCGACCTCGAAAGGGTGAAAGGCAACATCAACTTCGGGAGAATTTGAACTCAGAACGTAGCGTCGTACGCCATGCCGCTAAGCATTTCACATGGCATGCAAACGATTCTGCCAGTTCGTCGCCTTAACAACAAGAAGAACAACAATAATTCTTTCTACTATACTCACAAAGTCTGAAATCTTGAAGTTGTTGCGCAGTCGATTATATCGGCCCCAGTGTTCATCAACCTCGAAAGGATGAAAGGGAAAATAGACCTCAGCAGTATTTTGAACTCAGAGCGTGAAGACCGACAAAATGCCGTTTAACATTTCATCGGGCGTGTTTCTTCCAGCCCGCTGCCTTAACAACAGCAACAATAATAATTTTATTGCTTTGCCCTCGTTTAATTCGTTTTTTAGAGTCCTTAATAATAGTAATAATAATAATAATAATAATAATAATAATAATAATAATAATAATAATAATATAATAATAATAATAATGATGATGATGATGATGATGATGATAATGATGGTGATGATGATAATAGATTAAAAAACAATCAAAGCTGAGTAAATAGGAACAAACCAAGAAAACATTAAGAGGAAGAAGAAACATTGTGGTGGTAAATGAAACGGAAATGGTTGCCAGGAAGAGTGCTAAGTCAATAAGAAAGTTTAGTTTTCAAAAATACCGATTGTAACCACAGTATTGATTTTAAATACAGTATATCTTTTGGAAGAAAAATGGTAAGTCTCTGATATTTTATTGAGTGAAATCATTTCTGTTTTGGCAGATTGCCAATTTTACCACATAACGAAAGCATAGTTTTGCTGTTAATTTTGTCAAATGCAGCTTGATTAGTCGTGTGGTGAAAGAAACCCAATATCAGGGTAATACCCAATATCAGGGTAATACCCAATATCAGTGTAGGCCTATGACCTGTCAGTCTAGAAGTTCCTGTCTATTTATTCAGGAAAGCTTGCCATCCATCACCATTTTGCTAGGCCTGGCGCGAGTATTCTGCTCATTTTTGCTGGCTGAGGGGACTAGAGCAACGTAAAATGATGTATTTTGCTCAAATACTCAACGCATCTCCCGGTCTAGGAATCGAAATCACTATTTTACGATCATATGCCCAACACTCTAACCACAAAGCCACGCGCCTCCATTTCGATTATTCGTGTATGAGACGTTTGGGCATAGTAATTTCGGCGCCACCTATTTGGCATTGATGATACCATGCTGCCTAATTTGATATCAAACTAATCTTTCTCTCGTTCTCCCTTCTCTTTCTCTCTTCCACTCATTTCTTTCTTTCTCTCTCTCCCCCTGTCTCCCTCACTCTCTCTTTCTCTCCCCCTATCTCTCTCAGTTTTTGTATCTGAGCTTTTAGTTACGTTTTTATATGTATATGTAATGCCTACCTCCCTCCCTTACCCTCTCATTCTCTATCTATATGTAAATATTTCTGAGTGTGCATGCATGGCATGGTGTGTGTGTGAATGCGTACGTGGGTGGTGTGTGTGTGTGTGTGTGTGTGTTTGTATTTGTCACCATCACCAAAAAATATTGTCGCCAAAACATACTAAATGTCCAATCAACTTTGTCAGATCTTCAACGCCCAAACAGTAGCATTCAGTCGTTCATCCCGCGTTACACTCACTACTCACGAATATCAGCTTGCCTGCCTGAAATATTGAGTGAAATAGCGACTATTGACATGGAAATGCTTTAGCATTTTTAGTATGCCAGGAATATCAAAGTTTTTATGATAGCGAATCGGTTCAATTGTCCTTGTATATGTTCCGTTTCACTCCGCTCTGATTTCGAACCCTACCAAGACCAACTTTTCGATGTCTCATTCGTGGTCGATAGATATAGTACCAGTCAAGAATTGATGTCGATTTCTCCTTTCTCGCTCTATCTCTTGCTTCACTCTTTTTATCTTGCCTTCGCTCTCTCTCTCTCTCACTGGGAATAGGCAACGTGAAGGGACCAAGTAAAGAACGTTCACATCACCGTTTTCCCATTCTTTTCATCTCATCTCTGTAGAGACGACAGGGCAAAAAAAAAAATGATTAACGTTTTATTATAAACCATCTGTACCTATTACTATGATACTCCAATTATTATAGCAACGTGACTTCCAAATTGTTTAAAATATAAAAAAATAAACGCAGAAACAGTTTGACAATTTACAAAGAGGAACCATATAACAGGACATTCCACCCAAATTCACAGTTTTTTTCCAAACAGTATAAAAACTATACTCATGACTCAACGAAGAGTTTAGTTTCAACAATATATTCTTCACAGCTCATCTTCCTGTTTAGGAATCGAAATCCTCGCATTCAAACATTCAAAACCCTGTTGATTTTTCCTGGCTGGTTTGTGTAACTTTTATTTTGATTCACTATCATATTCAAAGAATTTCATTTCAAGGAAAAATTCATATTTTGTGCGTAGCTGTGTCGTGTAAATATCGTGATCAAAGCAGTATATAGTGAGCTTGAGGGAATGGAATCAAATGAACAACAGTTTAAAGTGGTTAATTTCCTTTTTTCTTCTGTTTGGCGCCTTTTTCGGGATTCAAGGCATTTTCTTACTGCCGTAAATCAAACTTTACAGTAAGTGGTAATTCTATACTTTTATCTGCTTCCGCCGACGGATTTGCAACGGAACTTTACAAACGTAAGATCTGTAAACTTCTATTGGAAGTAGTCAGAAAATGGATTTAATCGTGAATAAGGCTTCAAAGAGAAGAAACAAGGAGACGCGATGAGAAGCGAGTGGAAAAAGTTGAGGATGTTATGCATTGAACATGGAAGAAAATGCAACTTTTGCAATTTTATTCCATTCAAAATGTTATTTGATTTAATACATCCAAATGCACAGCTTTGACCTTGATATATAAAACAACTATATATCGATTGAAAACAATGCACTGTTAACGTAGACGTTACTCTGACCTGTTCTGAAGAAGTTTCAGGTATCGAAACCGCATACAGCTGATAATAGGACAAATAAGAGAAATGAAACGGTTATCTTTTGATTTTATAAACCAAAATTTTTGAGTAGAATAAAGGAAAGGAGAAAACCTCTTTGTCTCCCCCACACTTAATTCTATTTTACTCTCTTATGCAAAATAGTTTATCTATCTATGTATGTATGTATGTTATGTATGTATGTATGTATGTATGTATGTATGTATCTATCTATCTATCTATCTATCTATCTATCTATCTATCTATCTATCTATCTATCTATCTATCTATTTATCTATCTATCTATCTATCCATCTATCTATGGCTGGTAATAAGACATCAGATAATCAGTAGTATATACGATAAGGTACGATAATCGGTAATACATACGATTAGTGCTCAGGTCGTCTTCATGCCTAAGCTCCTACATTAGATGCAACTTAAAGTGCAGGGATGTTATAATAGCTATATAACCTTCTATTCTACTTTACACACACAGACACACGCATGTGCGCACATACACATTATAAGCATAAATACACATAAATACAGGAATGGCTGTGTGGTAAGTAGCTTGCTTATCAACCACATGGTTCCGAGTTCAGTCCACTCACAAGACCAAAGCCTTGTGAGTGGATTTGGTAGACGGAAACTGAAAGAGAACCTGTCGTATATATATATATATTATATTATATTTATATATATATATATATATATATATATATATATGTAAGTAGTGTGTGTGTGTGCTTGTGTGTCTGTGTTTGTCCCTTCAACATCGCTTGACAACCGATGCTGGTGTGTTTACGTCCTCGTAACTTAGCGGTTCGGCAAAAGAGACCGATAGAATAAGTACTAGGCTTACAAAGAATACGTCTTGGGGTCGATTTGCTCGACTAAAGGCAGTGCTCCAGCATGGCCGCAGTCAAATGACTGATACAAGTAAAAGAGTACACAAATATATAATGCACACACGCACCAGTACACGACAATAACGATTACGAAGACAACAGCAAAGACGACAACAACAATAACAGCAACAACAACAACAGTAATAACAAATTTTGAAGTGAGAAATCATGGGGTGGCGTATAATTTTTGTAAGAACAAAGAAAAATAAAAGAAAAAAAATGACAAAAAAACACCCCTGGAAAAACTGGTGTCAACGTAAAACCTTTGTAACGTTATGCGCTGAAGATGAAGTATTTCTGAGACTAGGCCAGACATGATGTTCGTAATTTGTACTTTGCTATGAAAATAAACGGAAACTTGTCAAAACTTTACAATTTATCAAAATTATGGAAAGAAAACTTATGAATTCCAAAATGAAAGAAAGAAAATAAGTGAGAGGAAACGACTTCGTGCAGAAATCGGAAATTGGTTCAAACATGGTTGGTGAAAATGATAGGGAAGGTAAGATAAAGAAAGAGAGAGGTAGATAGGTAGATAGAGAGTGGGGAAGAGAGAGAAAGACAGAAAGAGAAAGAGAGAGAGAGAGGGGGGAAAGAAAGAAATAGAAAAGAAAACGAGCGAGGAAGATGGATTGTAAAAGAGAGGAAAGGAAGCGTATGCATGTATGCATACACACACACACACACACATACACACACACATATATATATATATGTAAGTATATCTCTATATGTACATGCATTTATATAAAGATAGGGAGAGAGGGGGAGAGGGAAAGTTAAAGTGAGAGAACTGAAGACAGAGTGTAAAGGGTGAATGAGAGAGAGATAGAGAGAGAGAGAGAGAGAGAGAGAGGGAGAGAGAGGAAAGGAAAGAGAAAGGAAATGATAGAGATATAGAGTGAGAACAATGGATTATAAAAAGGAATATATATATATATATATAGGAGAGAGATAGATAGACAGACGGATGGATGGGGAGAAAGAGAGAGAGAGAGAGAGAGAGAGAGATAGAGGAGAGAGAGGGAGGGAGAGAGAGAAAATTACTGAAATGTAATGGAAATTGATCGATAGCATGACAAATAAATGTATGTGACATCGAGAACTGTGAAATATGTTCATGGTTTTAAAATGTTTGGATAGAAATCTTAAATCTTTTTCGGTTCCATGTCAGTAAATTTCAGTTATGAGGCCAATATTTATGGTACTGCCGCTTCTATTGTTGTTCTTGGTATTGTTACTGTTATTCTCGTTGTTGTTGTTGTTGTTGTTGTTAAGGCGGCGATCTGGCAGAAACGTTAGCACGCCGGGCGAAATGCTTAACGGTATTTCGTCTGCGTTACGTTGTGAGTTCAAATTTCGCCGGGGTCGACTTTACCTTTCATCCTTTCGGGGTCGATAAATTAAGTTCCAGTTACGCACTGGGGTCGATATAATCGACTTAATCCGTTTGTTTGTCCTCTCTGTGTTTAGCCCCTTGTGGGTAGTAAAGAAATAGGTATTTCGTCTGCCGCTACGTTCTGAGTTCAAATTCCGCCGAGGTCGACTTTGCCTTTTATCCTTTCGGGGTCGATTAAATAAGTACCAGTTACGCACTTGGGTCGATATAAGCAACTTAATCCGTTTATCTGTCCTTGTTTGTCCCCTCTGTGCGTAGCCCCTTGTGGGCAGTAAATAAATAAGAAACGTTAGAATGCCGGTCGAAATGCTTAGCGTATTTCGTCTGCCGCTACGTTCTGAGTTCAAATTCCACCGAGTCGACTTTGTCTTTAAACCTTTCGGTGTCAATAAATCAAGTACCCGTTGCATACTGGGGTCGATCTAACCGAGTGGCCCCTTCCCCCAAATGTTCGGGCCTTGTGCCTAGCGTAGAAAAGAATCGTTAGAACGCCAGGCGAAAAGCTTAACGATATTTCGTCTGCGGCTACGTTCTGAGTTCAAATTTCGCCGAGGTCGACTTTGCCTTTCACTCTTTCGTGATCAGGGTCGA
>NW_021831698.1:0-7500 GCF_006345805.1 Octopus sinensis | reverse complement strand
CCGTAACTTAGCAGTTCGGCAAAAGACCGATAGAATAAGGACTAGGCTTTGTTGGCCTAAAGGCGGCGCTCCAGCCTGGCCACAGTCAAATGACTGAAGCAAATAAAAGAATAAAAGAATACTTGAGTACCTACACATACACTCATATATATATACACATATACACACATACGTGCATGCACACATAAATGTCTAAATATTTGAGAGAAATATGAAAAGCGTGAGTATGTGACGTTCATGCCTTTTCCGAAGACATAAATAAAGTGAAAAGTATTCAACCAGAGAATGAAACTTTGATAGTTATTACAGTGTTGTTCAGACAGGGATGATGGCACTGGTTTCGATGCAATTGTTGTTTGGCCCCTGGTCAGGCATCATCGAGCGTTTTTGTTATCAAAAGTGTTCCACTCATGACAATCTTGCTTTTCTTCCCTAGCTTAGTGTACGTAGAATTCCGTTACCCAATGTATCCTCCCCAACCTTAAAGTCTGAAAGGTGTGACTTGAGAGTGATTCAGTGGCTATTTTCTGCAGGTCAACTGACTTCTTAGAGGATCTTTTGTTGGTTCAGGGCCACTATGAGCATTGAGGCTGCTGATTGATGCGAAGGATTTAAGGTTGCTAGGATTTTGCTTTTTGTTCTATAGATCTTGCCAATTTTCTGATGTACATTCTTTGTCTTTTATTCGGGAGGGAAGGCAGTGCAGTACTCATGACTTTTTACAAAGCTTCTGGGATTGTTGAGAGGGAGGGAGATAGAGAAGAAGCTATCCTCAAACCGGAAACTAGGTCCAAATGATTGCAACAGAGTGGACTCTGATAAAAACACTCAAAGTACCTGGTGGTGGTATTAGACAAGCAATTGATTAAAGCTATTACCCGAGCAGGTAATGGCAGGATTTGAACTCAGAACACAACGACCGGAAAAAGTTTTCACAAGTTCCGCCAAGCTACGTTCCTGGCTCGGTACAATTTTTGTTGACACCGAAAGAATAAATAATCATTGTTTCTTTCCATGAGACCTAACGATTGAACTCTTCTTTTATATATGAATTTATTCGCCATAGTATAAATCGGCGTATTACTGAAACATGGACAGCGAGGCTCACCAATGGAGAAGTTCTTAAGCAGATCAGGCCGAATATGTCGCTAGAAGGTAGGATCACCAAGCATAGATTGGCATATTTTGGTCATATTATGCGGAGAAAATCCCTGGAGAAGGACATCATGCTCAGAATGGTCAGTGGCAAGAGAGGAAGAGGCTGACCAAGAACCCGCTGGCATGACACCATCAAGAATGATACCGGAATGGACATAGCCAATCTGAAAGAAGCGGCCCAGGATAGAATTGACTGGAGGACACTGATCCATCGAGTAACCGAGAGTCGACTTCGACTGAGCGGATAGATAGATACATAGATAGTTTTATTCACAAATTCATCACAGGATGGGTGAGGGGAAAGTAAGTTTAATGTTAATAATAAACCGACTTAATTTGTTACTCGGTTTAACGTTACTAATTTACTGTCTTTAGAGGGGGATACCATGTTGGGGGCCAAATATCTGCTCTGAGGATCAACCTACAAATCCTGCTTTTTTTCTTTCCTAGCTATGCTAAAGCAACAACTACACAAAAGTATACTTATACTTCTTCACTCCTGCACCAGAACGTGGGCTGCGGGGTCATTCCGAAAAGCTCTATCTACGACGATTTCATCTCAATCGAAGGAGAAGGGCTTTCTCCGTCCGGGTTGCGGATCCGTGGAATAAGCTGCCGGACGAGATAGTGAAGATGCCGACGACCGCTCGGTTCAAAGTCTCTCTTGACCAGAAATGGCCTGAACTCTGTGAATGAACAGCCTCCCTGTACATAACTCCCCTACATGGCCTTGCTTTTGCTTTTTGAGCCAAAAAAAAAAATTAATTAAAAAATATACCTATACATATATTCTTGAAAGAAGTGATTTTCAAAGAGTGTCATTATCGTCTTTGAAAAACTTTTATATTTAAAAGAAAGTATTGAAATTATTTTAAAAAAAAATAGTTAGTTGCCTTCACTTTAAACATTACACGCTTTCCTACAAAGAAATACACAAGCAATGGTGCCAGTCATTAAAACTCTTAGGTTTTCTAAGACACATGACCTTTTCCGATTCGCTTCAAAAATCTCGTGGCACATTTACCAACTGTATGAGACATAAAAGTGTGCCATGGCGCAGCAGTTGAATATGTCTGCTTTAGACATTGATAAATATTCTACGCTCTACATTTCTTCCACCTTTTCCGGCTCTTTTATCCTTGCATCAATTTGATTAACCATCGTATAACGTGTTTCCATTACTCAACAATATTTCCTTCCATTAGCAGCTAATTTATGTCCAATGATAAAACAGAGATCTAGTGACGGTACAAGATTGAACTAAAATATGCATTAATGGAAATATTTGTCGATTTATTTGAATAGAAACATATATGATGGAGGTGGTGGTTATGGAAATCGTGGCGTGGCTGATAGTTATGGAAATAATGGTGGTAGTAGTGGTTATTGAAATAGAGGCGGTGGAGGTGGTGGTGATATGATGATGGAGTTATTAGCATTTGTGGTTCAAGGTTGTGTGGTGGATGGTAATGGAACACTTGCAGGGGTGGTATTAGTATTAATAGTAGTGTGACAAAAAGGATGGTATAAGACGAGATGTTGGTGCTGGTAGAAGCAACACTACTGTTGTTTCTGATTAGGGTAATTAGTGATATGGTGCAGCAATAGGTATGTATGTGTGAGTGGTGTGCTGTTCGGGAGGTTGTTGTTGATAGGCAATATTTATCCCTACTTAAACGTGGATGTTCTTTTAGAACAAACTATACTGCGGTAGTTACCACGAGAGAAACTCTCATATTGGCTTTTAGCTGCAAAATGCACTCTTATATCGCTAGCGGGGAGATGAATTCTCGCTACCTCTAGCGCTGAAACCATCGGCACTATCTCCAGCGCTGAGATTACGTGATTTCGACCTTGTTTGGTCTTGTCAATGATAGACACGCGACCGCTAGAGAAAAGAGCGTTTCACTTGCCAGCCAGCGATATATAAATTGACAGTGCCAGGACAGGCGCTGGTATCGCAATTAGCCAGCTAGCTTGCTAATATTATATATATACTGGAGACAGAGGCAGTATTAATACTGAAACGTAATATTTATCCCCAATTAAACATGGATGTTCTATTAGAACAAGCTTTACAATTTGTTCTAATAAAGATCGTTCTAATAGAACGTTTATTCCCACGTTTTAGTGGAGATAAATATTACCTCTTGATATTAATACTGCTTCTGTTGCTAATATATAGTTGTTGTTGATGGTTACAGATAATGATAATGATTGTTGTTGCTTTGTCTTGAGTTAGATCTGATTAATCAGACTTGTAATGAAAGGCATTGCAGCCTCTGACAACATACACATTGTATTTGTTGTTTTGTTGTTGTTTGTTCCTTCTCAAGCCATGCTTGGCTCATATGAGTTGGTTTCCCGGTATCATTGGCGTATAGGTTCCCCACCTGGATGGGACGTCGGTCCGTCTCAGATGAGCTGCTAGATGCAGGAGGAGAGAAAGTTGTGGCGAAAAAGTCAGCAGAAGATCGCGTGGAGCTTAGGTGTTTCGGTCATCAACACACACATCACCCGGTCTGGGATTCGAACCCGCGATCCCTCGACCGCGAGTCCGCTGCTCTAACCACTAGGCCTTCACACATATTGTATTTATCGATATAAACTTCCGTTTTTAGGGTGTAATTGGAGGTAGATATAGTTGCTATTTCTAGCAGATGAGGAACACCAAGAAGCTTCCGTCGATGCTCATTGGCGTTTAGGTGGCTGGATGTGTAAGAGAGCGTGGTAGAGATGAAGAGAAACAAGGAAAAGAAGAGAATATGAAGGGCAACGGGATTTTATATCCTTGTAATTTTCTGAATTTTATAAACTTATTTGAAGAGAGGAAAGAGAAACAGAGAAAGAAAGAGGAGAGGTAAAAACTGAGAGAGAGAGAGAGAGAGAGAGAGGAGAGAGAAGGAAAAGTCAGAGAGAAACGTAGTTACAAAGAAAAACGAGAGAAATAAACATGCAAGCGCATGCAAGCGCGCACATACACACACAAACACACACACAATACACGCAAACACAACACACACAAAAATATACACACAAACGCACACACGTACGAAAGCGCTCGCGCTCACACACACACACAGACACACACACGCGCGCGCACACACACACACACTCATACACAAATACACGAAGGAAACTGAGGTGACAAAGGAATAAATGATCATCTTAGGAACTTCATTACGTAACAGCTGTTTCTGGTATAGATGCAATGCATAGTGAAATACCTTATTTATTTATTATCGGAATGGCTAATATATATTTATATATATATATATATATATATAGTGTGTGTGTGTGTGTGTGTGTATGTATTTTCCTTTGATTTCAATATGGAAAGTTGTATGTAACTTACGATGATTAACAAACTCTTTTTATTACATATTCTCCACAATTACTCATCTTTACTAGCTGTATGCATGCTTGAAGTTAACAAACTTCATACATCGAATTCTATGGATCGTTCTAACTTATTACTATGTATGTATGTATGTATGTATGTATGTATGTATGTATGTATGTATGTATGTATGCATGCTTGTATGTATGTATGTATGTATGTATGTATGTATGTATGTATGTATGTATGTATGTATGCATTTACGTATGTGTCTGTATCTGTGTGCACATATACCTTATCATATAACACAAGTGAGCAGAGAGAGGAGAGAGAGAGAGAGAGATAGAGAGTAAAAGAACGAGAGTGAGAGAGAATGCATATGAGTGAATGAGAAGAGAGAGAGAGAGAGAGAGAAGAGAGAGAGAGGAGAGGAGAGAGAGAGAGAGACGAGAGAGGAGAGAGAGAGGAAGAATTAACCTGGCTACTGAACAATGACAAAATACAAGTGAAGAAAGACATGATTTTTGCCTGAAGCAGTTTTAATGATTAATGATACCTTAAAACATTAAGAGGTTGAATATTCATGTAATGATTAGCTAACTAGCATTCTTTGCAACGATCTATCTATCTATCTATCTATCTATCTATCTATCTATCTATCTATCTATCTATCTATCTATCTACCTATCTATCTATCTATCTATCTATCTATCTATCTATCTATCTATATATATATATATATATGTATGTCTATACTGGTATGTACGTATGTGTGTTTGGACGTATATGTATTCACGTATGTATGTGTGTATGCATACCTGGGTACATATATAAAGATATGTATTTATGTATGTATATATATATATATATACATACAGATAGATAGATAGATAAAGAGAGAGAGGGGGGAGCGAAATACAGAGGAAGCGGGAAAGAGAAAAGGGCAAACAATCGTATGTTTATGAATATATTCAATAAGTTACTACAGAATATTACGAAGATATAATGAAATCATTACAGCTTTTACGATACATCCTCGGAACACTAGATATAAGATTACAGACAGTAGATAGTATTATAATAGTATATTGTTACAAATAGTATATATGCAATTGAAAATATTAAATTCATATAAGGCGGTATAATATCAGGTCATCCCATAAGTTCTGTCCGATTTTAGCTTTTTTTAAAATTGAATGAAATTTAATAGTATTTTAGAATGTCTAATAGAATAAAAAATTATTTTTATGCACCGGTGTACATTTAAACTAAATAAATATCATTTTACGGAATAATAGAATTAAAACTTTATTGATTAAAGCCATTTCTAACATGGAAGTATCCAAAGAGCATTTAAGGCACATAATGCTTTATGAGTACAAAAAAGGAAACTCTGCAGCCGAAGCAACTCGAAACATACACTGAGTTTATGGGGAAAGAATGCTTGAATGAAAGAACTTGCAGAAGATGGTTTGCAAAATTCAGATGTGGAGATTTTAGCCTTGAAGATGAAGATTGAACAGGACGTCCAGTTGAGTTTGATGATAAACTCCTTGAGGCATTACTTGAAGAAAATCCTGTATTATCAGTTGAAGAATTGGCAATAAAGCTTAGTTCAAACGAAAGATTCCTAAACTTGGAAAATGTTTCTCTCATGAATTGTCCTAAAGCAACCGCAAATCCCGAGTTCACATCTGCTCTTCTCTCCATTTTCGCGAACTCATTTCACCCTTTTTGGATAGAAAAAGGGATCTATCGAAATGTTAAATGTCGTAAACAGTGGCTTGGTAAAAGGGAAAAAGCTCAAACCACAACCGAGAAGGGAACTTCATGCGAAAAAGGTTATTCTCTCTATCTAGTGGGATTGTAAAAGAGTAATTCACTTTGAATTGTTACCATCTAATACAACAATCAATGCTCAAGTCTACTGTCAGCAATTAGAGAGTTTGAACGAAGCTTTGACATAAAAAAGACCCACTTTAGTGAATCGAAATGGAGTGATGTTTCATCAGGACAATGCGCGACCCCACACAGCAAAGATCACATCACAGAAGATCGAAGAACTTGGTTGGGAAAAATTCCTCATCCACCTTATTCTCCCGACCTTGCTCCTTCAGGTTAGCATTTGTTTCGTAGTTTACAGAATCAGTTGGGGGACATAACTTTCGCAAGCCAGGAGGATGTTGAAACTGACATTTCAGAGTTCTTCGCTTTGAAACCAGAAGAGTTTTACATTGATGGCATTAAAAAGGTTGTAAATAGATGGAAGGAAGTCAAAGATAAGTAGGGAAAGTACATTGAGGATTAAATTTCAATTAAATATAACATTTGATCACCTGTTTTCTTTATTCAAAATTCGGACAGAACTTATGGGATGACCTGATACATATTAGCCATGATGCGTTATATCTTCATGCATGTATATGCAGTACATTATCTTCAGAACTGTAAATGACAAATGAATTTGGTATTTTCCCTTCTAAAAACGATGCTTTAGTGCAGGATAATATACGTAATAAGTATTTTTAGTCACTTGAAATTAAACTCATAATGAGAGGAAAAGTGATTAATGTTAGTGTTTGGTCAACTGTAACCTTGTAAAATAAAATGTATCCTCTCAATGACGTTGCATGATCTGCTATTACGTGCTGGATTTCGCCGCGAAAGCGTATTAAGTCTTAAACAGGCTGTGTTATCAGCATACTTACCAAAATTTAGCTTCACTCTTCTCCTGCATGTCACTATTAAATTTTTGACCGAAATATATTTCGATATCTTTGTCCTTGCCTACTTAAATATATTGTCATTAGTGACATTTGGGTGCTTTCATTTTTGTTAATAAAAATTCTTTTTCGTTTACTATATAAAACACACACACACACACACATATATATATATACATATATGTATACATATATATATGTATATATGTATGTATGTATGTATGTATGTATGTATGTATGTATGTATGTATGTATAGTCTGCGGTCATGCCGGGGCACC
>NW_021831697.1:32500-34445 GCF_006345805.1 Octopus sinensis | reverse complement strand
TTCTTTCTTTTCCTGGGCGTCCAATAACACGATACTTGTTCCACGTCCTCGCGTTGTTGTGTTTTCTCTTTGTCATGTTTGGATTAACTATATATATATTATATATATATATATATATATATATATATATATATATATATATATATATATATAGATATATCTGCTCTCTCCCCACGAATCCGCCCCGCCGTCTCCTGCCTCCCATTCCCCTCACCCTACCATCCCACCACCCTACCTCTCCAACGCACCTTTCTCCGAGCCTTCCGGCGACTCCAGACTGGCCCCTCCACTTCGCATATCTTCCCTAACCTACCCATCCCCTCCTTCAAACGAGCCCTCAACCTACTAGACCTCTTGGTCCACAGCTTCTTCCCTAACCCAATCTCCCAACCCGGCTCCTTCCCCTGCTCCCGACCACGCTGCCGCACTTGTCCTTACCTTGCCAACACCGGCACCCATCATCAACCCTATCACATCACCGACTCCTTCACCTGCACTTCTACCAATATCATCTAATGCATCTACTGCTCTATCTGCTCTTCTGTATACATCGGGCAGTCGGGACGCCGCTTGGCCGAACGGTTCGCGGAGCACCTCCGAGACATCCGACTCGGCAATGATACATCGGTCTCGCGTCATTTCCGCTCTACCGGTCACTCTTTGCATCACCTGTCCGTGTTCGGATTGTCCTTGCACAGGGACCATCCGGACTCAAGTTTGCGCCTTGAAAAGGGATTAATCTTCTCTTTTCGTTCCTTTGCTCCACATGGGCACAACTCTTCTATCTTCGCCTCTCTCCCCCACACAACTACTTTCTCCCACCCACCTCTCCTCTCTTGCTCTGACTCCTACATCTTCTGTTCACTCCTACTCTCCTCTCTTCTCTTCTTTTCACTCCTACCCACCATTCTCCTTCTCACCCTCCTTCCCCTTCATCGTCACCCCTCCCTCGTAAGTCCATCCCACCCCTACACATTCCACCCCACATTCCCCATCCCGCCCACCCCAATTCTTACACCCACTCTTACATACCCCAACTCTAACCCCACCCTCCGTGTACCCTCATACCCCACCTTTACCCCCACCCTCAACCTAACCCAAACTCTACCCTTGCTTTCCCCACCTCCCAACACCCTCACACCACACCCCTACACCACCATACCACAAAACACATCACATCACAACACACCACCACGCAAACATCAGCACTGACCACTTCCTAGACCCGCATTTTCACACCTACACATACACACCCGCACACGTCAAGATCACCAGCCCTCTTCCACACGCACATTTCAAACTCTCTTATACACACTCACGCGCACCTTCGTTTTGGGATCACCACTACTTTATTATCTCCCCTTCTCCCTAGGTCTCCTGTGTGACCCTTCTGTCCGGCATTCGCCATGATAGATAGCTAGCCACTACACATCCTTTATTTTCTCTCCTTGTTTCTTCCTGTGTTCCTTTCAGTGGAAGAGCATAGGCTCGAAACGTTAAAGACTTTTTCACTTCCCGAGCGTTAGACTAATACATCTGTTTGTTGTCTACACCACCTGTCTTCGTCTTTTGTTTTTTTTGTGAATTCTCTCTCTACGTGTGTGTGTGTGTGTGTGTGTGTGTGTGTGTGTGTGTGTGTGCGTGTGTATGTATATGACATCATTCTGCATTTCGCCTAAAAAGTGTAATTTGTCACCCGTCACACTACGTGTAGTTTTCAATATTTTTCTTAACACAGGTTTCTCTATTTTCTTCCACGTGTCGGTGTTAATGATTTGAATGTCACTACCAGTATCCAGTTGTATTTCAATATATACTCCATTTACTTTTACGCGTACAAATTTCCTTATTCGTCGATTTTACTTACTGCTGAGAACACTTTAGAATTTTTTACATTTGACCTTCGTACTTTTGTTCTGCAGTGTGAACTCTTGTGTCCAACTTT